>NC_091283.1:204827939-204917939 GCF_032444005.1 Ranitomeya imitator
GGGACACCCTCTCTTTATTTTTCAATGTAGCACGCTCTTGAAAAAAAAAAGTGATGGTGCTTGTTGTGGAATTTTTTTTTTTAAAAAGTGCTCCTTTATTTCTAACTTTCATTCATTTATTCTTTGCAGCAAAAGAAATCCTGCTGTGACCAGATCCGACTGTGAGGCAACAGGAAATCTTATCCACACTATAAACAGGGCTTTTTTGTGATATTTTTCACACTTTTAGCGCTTTTTTTGATACTTTGCATGTTTTTCACAAACTCATCATTCTCTAAATGGACCTTTTTTTTCTTGCATCTAGATATATAAATAAATACATATTAGATAGATAATAGATACATAATTAATAGATGATAGATAGATAGATAGATAATAGATAGATAGATAGATAGATAATAGATAGAGAATAGATAGATGATAGATAGATAGATAATAGATAGATAATTAATAGATCATAGATAGATAGATGATAGATAGATAAATAGATAGAAGATAGATAGATGGATAGATAATAGATAATAGATAGATAATAGATAGATGATAGAAAGATGATTGATAGATAGATAGATAATAGATAGATAATTAATAGATCATAGATAGATAGATGATAGATGATAGATAGATAGATAGATAGATAGATAGATAAATAGATAGAAGATAGATGGATAGATAATAGATAATAGATAGATAATAGATAGATGATAGATAGATGATTGATAGATAGATAATAGATAGATGATAGATAATAGATAGATAATAGATAATAGATAGATGATAGATAGATGATATATAATAGATAGAGTATAGATAGAAGATAGATAGATAATGGATAATAGATAGATAGATATAGATACATAATTAATAGATAGATAATAGATAGATGGATAGACAGATAATAGATAGAAGATAGATAATAGATACATAATTAATAGATAGATAGATAGATGATACATAATAGATAGAGAATAGATAGATAGAAGATAGATAGATAGATAGATAATAGATAATAGATAGGTAGATGATAGGTGGATAATATATAGATAGATAGCTAATAGATAGATAATAGATAGTGGATGAAAAGGGCTCACACACAGAGCCGAAATGTCACACACAAATGGGCTATTAAAATGGTTTGTTTGTTATTTGCACTAAAATGATGGTGTGCTGCTTCTTTAATTTTTTCCTAGATAGATAGATACATAATAGATAGATAGATGATAGATAGATAGATAACAAATAGATAATAGACCGATAATAGATAGATAGATAATAGATAGATAATAGATAGATAATAGATAGATAATAGATAATAGATAGATAGATAATAGATGGATAATAGATAATAGATAATAGACCGATAATTTAGATAATAGATAATAGATAGATAATAGTGTAGATTATTATTAGTGTTGCTATATGTATATATCCTTTTGCCATTCTGTTGACTCAGATTTTAATGATTATATTTGCGGGCAATAATCTTTATTTAAAAAGATGAAAAGATCTTTTTAAAAAATGAATGATCCCCCCAGGGCTTGTTAAAATGAAAATGACAATTTGCATGATTTCTCCGGTCGCCTCTCAGGCTGGGCCATGGCTGCTGGCTCGTTACCAGGCTGCTCCGATCTCAATGACGGGAAGATGAGGCCGGTTTGCTGTAAAAGGTGTTTTTTCCCTTAATTTTTCCGCTGCCCCTTTTCACCTGGAAGTGTAAAATGAAATAGGAAATCTCAGCCTGGCCGCAGTTCTGAAGCCTTTTTCTCTGTGAGCCTTTTGCTGAGCACAAGTGTTAATATCGCCACCTCAGCACATGATCTAATGGGGCCTTACCTTACACCACTTGGCCCAAACAACCCTGAGCTGGCGACAAAGGGAGATTTCACTGGCCTATACATATTTTGATTAAAGGGAATGTATCATCACCATAGCACCTATTGTTTAGATCAACTTTTTGAACCAAAGTATTTTTTTTTTTTTTTTGGTAATGATTTTTTTTCATATCAGAATCTGTATTTAAAAAATGCAGATACTGTAATTTACACCATGGTCACTTGCAGGACTTTAGAATCATTCTTCCTATTGTATACAGAAACCTTTTCAGCAGTCTCATTATCATCACAGGCAAGATTTCAATGTTAGAGGATAAAACAGGATCCACCATTCATGATGGTCGATGTTACAGGTCTCTTCCTCCTGCATTCACAATGACTTTTGCACACGCTCATTAGATGCTTCGTTACAAAAGATAGGCTCTAAGTCAGTCTATTGCTACTAATATTCATGAAGTATGAATCTAAAATAGCCCCATCGCCCAATGTAATTTTTTCTTAAGGAGAGTCTGTCACCAGGTTTTTTTTACCCCATTTGATCTGACATATACATGATGTAGGAGCAGAAACCCTGGTTCCAGCGATGTGTAACTTACTGGGCTGCTTACTGCAGTTTTTTCATAAAATCACTGTTTTCTCTGCTGCACATCTAGCAGTTATCTGAATGCTGAGCTCTGTATAGCCCCACCCACACCACTGATTGGCAGGTTTCTGTGTACACTGTGAATAGGCACAAAGCTACTAATCAGTGCTGTGGGCAGGTCACACAAAGTAGTAGACTAGGATGCATGAGATCCTAGTTCTTTAGTAATAATGTCCTGTTGATAAAACACTGAAATTATTAAACCTGCAACAATCAGTCTAGTAAGTGACACATTACTGGAATCAGTGTCTCGGCCCCTACATCATGCTGCTGTACCATTACATAACAAAAACCTGCCGACAAGGTCCTTTTAGTACCGATTGTGATATTAAAATTTCAGAAATTACTAATACCGTATATACTCGAGTATAAGCCGACCCAAGTATAAGCCGACCCCCCTAATTTTGCCACAAAAAAACTGGGAAAACTTATTGACTTGAGTATAAGCCTAGGGTGGAAAATGCAGCAGCTACCGGTGAATTTCAAAAATAAAAATAGATGCTCCATACCGTTCATTATGGCCCCATAGCTGTGCCATATAGTACTCTGCACCGTTCATTATTGCCCCATAGATGTACCATAGAAAGCTGTGCCATATAGTGCTCTGCACCGTTCATTATTGCCCCATAGATGTACCATAGAAAGCTGTGCCATATAGTGCTCTGCACCGTTCATTATTGCCCCATAGCTGTGCCATATAGTGCTCTACACAGTTCTTTATTGCCCCATAGCTGTGCCATATAGTGCTCTGCACCGTTCATTATTGCCCCATAGCTGTGCCATATAGTGCTCTGCACCGTTCATTATTGCCCCATAGCTGTGCCATATAGTGCTCTGCACCGTTCATTATTGCCCCATAGATGTACCATAGAAAGCTGTGCCATATAGTGCTCTGCACCGTTCATTATTGCCCCATAGATGTACCATAGAAAGCTGTGCCATATAGTGCTCTGCACCGTTCATTATTGCCCCATAGCTGTGCCATATAGTGCTCTACACCGTTCTTTATTGCCCCATAGCTGTGCCATATAGTGCTCTGCACCGTTCATTATTGCCCCATAGCTGTGCCATATAGTGCTCTGCACCGTTCATTATTGCCCCATAGCTGTGCCATATAGTGCTCTGCACCGTTCATTATTGCCCCATAGATGTACCATAGAAAGCTGTGCCATATAGTGCTCTGCACCGTTCATTATTGCCCCATAACTGTGCCATATAGTGCTCTGCACCGTTCATTATTGCCCCATAGATGTACCATAGAAAGCTGTGCCATTTAGTGCTCTGCACCGTTCATTATTGCCCCATAGCTGTGCCATATAGTGCTCTTCACTGTTCATTATTGCCCCATAGCTGTGCCATATAGTGCTCTGCGCCGTTCATTATTGCCCCATAGCTGTGCCATATAGTGCTCTGCACTGTTCATTATTGCCCCATAGCTGTGCCATATAGTGCTCTGCACCGTTCATTATTGCCCCATAGCTGTGCCATATAGTGCTCTGCACTGTTCATTATTGCCCCATAGCTGTGCCATATAGTGCTCTGCACCGTTCATTATTGTTCCATAGCTGTGCCATATAGAGCTCTGCACCGTTCATTATTGCCCCATAGCTGTGCCATATAGTGCTCTGCACCGTTCATTATTGCCCCATAGATGTACCATAGAAAGCTGTGCCATATAGTGCTCTGCACCGTTCATTATTGCCCCATAGCTGTGCCATATAGTGCTCTGCACTGTTCATTATTGCCCCATAGCTGTGCCATATAGTGCTCTGCGCCGTTCATTATTGCCCCATAGCTGTGCCATATAGTGCTCTGCACCGTTCATTATTGCCCCATACCTGTGCCATATAGTGCTCTGCACTGTTCATTATTGCCCCATAGCTGTGCCTTATAGTGCTCTGCGCCGTTCATTATTGCCCCATAGCTGTGCCATATAGTGCTCTTCACCGTTCATTATTGCCCCATAGCTGTGCCATATAGTGCTCTTCACCGTTCATTATTGCCCCATAGCTGTGCCATATAGTGCTCTTCACCGTTCATTATTGCCCCATAGCTGTGCCATATAGTGCTCTTCACCGTTCATTATTGCCCCATAGCTGTGCCATATAGTGCTCTGCACCATTCATTATTGCCCCATAGCTGCCATATAGTAACATAGTAACATAGTAACATAGTTAGTAAGGCCGAAAAAAGACATTTGTCCATCCAGTTCAGCCTATATTCCATCATAATAAATACCCAGATCTACGTCCTTCTACAGAACCTAATAATTGTATGATACAATATTGTTCTGCTCCAGGAAGACATCCAGGCCTCTCTTGAACCCCTCGACTGAGTTCGCCATCACCACCTCCTCAGGCAAGCAATTCCAGATTCTCACTGCCCTAACAGTAAAGAATCCTCTTCTATGTTGGTGGAAAAACCTTCTCTCCTCCAGACGCAAAGAATGCCCCCTTGTGCCCGTCACCTTCCTTGGTATAAACAGATCCTCAGCTAGATATTTGTATTGTCCCCTTATATACTTATACATGGTTATTAGATCGCCCCTCAGTCGTCTTTTTTCTAGACTAAATAATCCTAATTTCGCTAATCTATCTGGGTATTGTAGTTCTCCCATCCCCTTTATTAATTTTGTTGCCCTCCTTTGTACTCTCTCTAGTTCCATTATATCCTTCCTGAGCACCGGTGCCCAAAACTGGACACAGTACTCCATGTGCGGTCTAACTAGGGATTTGTACAGAGGCAGTATAATGCTCTCATCATGTGTATCCAGACCTCTTTTAATGCACCCCATGATCCTGTTTGCCTTGGCAGCTGCTGCCTGGCACTGGCTGCTCCAGGTAAGTTTATCATTAACTAGGATCCCCAAGTCCTTCTCCCTGTCAGATTTACCCAGTGGTTTCCCGTTCAGTGTGTAATGGTGATATTGATTCCCTCTTCCCATGTGTATAACCTTACATTTATCATTGTTAAACCTCATCTGCCACCTTTCAGCCCAAGTTTCCAACTTATCCAGATCCATCTGTAGCAGAATACTATCTTCTCTTGTATTAACTGCTTTACATAGTTTTGTATCATCTGCAAATATCGATATTTTACTGTGTAAACCTTCTACCAGATCATTAATGAATATGTTGAAGAGAACAGGTCCCAATACTGACCCCTGCGGTACCCCACTGGTCACAGCGACCCAGTTAGAGACTATACCATTTATAACCACCCTCTGCTTTCTATCACTAAGCCAGTTACTAACCCATTTACACACATTTTCCCCCAGACCAAGCATTCTCATTTTGTGTACCAACCTCTTGTGCGGCACGGTATCAAACGCTTTGGAAAAATCGAGATATACCACGTCCAATGACTCACCGTGGTCCAGTCTATAGCTTACCTCTTCATAAAAACTGATTAGATTGGTTTGACAGGAGCGATTTCTCATAAACCCATGCTGATATGGAGTTAAACAGTTATTCTCATTGAGATAATCCAGAATAACATCCCTCAGAAACCCTTCAAATATTTTACCAACAATAGAGGTTAGACTTACTGGCCTATAATTTCCAGGTTCACTTTTAGAGCCCTTTTTGAATATTGGCACCACATTTGCTATGCGCCAGTCCTGCGGAACAGACCCTGTCGCTATAGAGTCACTAAAAATAAGAAATAATGGTTTATCTATTACATTACTTAGTTCTCTTAGTACTCGTGGGTGTATGCCATCCGGACCCGGAGATTTATCTATTTTAATCTTATTTAGCCGGTTTCGCACCTCTTCTTGGGTTAGATTGGTGACCCTTAATATAGGGTTTTCATTGTTTCTTGGGATTTCACCTAGCATTTCATTTTCCACCGTGAATACCGTGGAGAAGAAGGTGTTTAATATGTTAGCTTTTTCCTCGTCATCTACAACCATTCTTTCCTCACTATTTTTTAAGGGGCCTACATTTTCAGTTTTTATTCTTTTACTATTGATATAGTTGAAGAACAGTTTGGGATTAGTTTTACTCTCCTTAGCAATGTGCTTCTCTGTTTCCTTTTTGGCAGCTTTAATTAGTTTTTTAGATAAAGTATTTTTCTCCCTATAGTTTTTTAGAGCTTCAATGGTGCCATCCTGCTTTAGTAGTGCAAATGCTTTCTTTTTACTGTTAATTGCCTGTCTTACTTCTTTGTTTAGCCACATTGGGTTTTTCCTATTTCTAGTCCTTTTATTCCCACAAGGTATAAACCGCTTACACTGCCTATTTAGGATGTTCTTAAACATTTCCCATTTATTATCTGTATTCTCATTTCTGAGGATATTGTCCCAGTCTACCAGATTAAGGGCATCTCTAAGCTGTTCAAACTTTGCCTTCCTAAAGTTCAATGTTTTTGTGACTCCCTGACAAGTCCCCCTAGTGAAAGACAGGTGAAACTGCACAATATTGTGGTCGCTATTTCCTAAATGCCCAACCACCTGCAGATTTGTTATTCTGTCAGGTCTATTAGATAGTATTAGGTCTAAAAGTGCTGCTCCTCTGGTTGGATTCTGCACCAATTGTGAAAGATAATTTTTCTTGGTTATTAGCAGAAACCTGTTGCCTTTATGGGTTTCACAGGTTTCTGTTTCCCAGTTAATATCCGGGTAGTTAAAGTCCCCCATAACCAGGGGGACAGTGCTCTTCACCGTTCATTATTGCCCCATAGCTGTGCCATATAGTGCTCTTCACCGTTCATTATTGCCCCATAGCTGTGCCATATAGTGCTCTGCACCGTTCATTATTGCCCCATAGCTGTGCCATATAGTGCTCTTCGCCGTTCATTATTGCCCCATAGCTGTGCCATATAGTGCTCTGCACCATTCATTATTGCCCCATAGCTGCCATATAGTGCTCTGCACTGTCCATTATTGCCCCATAGCTGTGCCATATAGTGCTCTGCACCGTCCATTATTGCCCCATAGCTGTGCCATATAGTGCTCTGCACCGTTCATTATTGCCCCATAGCTGTGCCATATAGTGCACTGCACCATTCATTATTGCCCCATAGCTGCCATATAGTGCTCTGCACCGTTCATTATTGCCCCATAGCTGCCATATAGTGCTCTGCACCGTTCATTCCTGCCCCATAGCTGCCATATAGTGCTCTGTGCCGTTCATTATTGCCCCATAGCTGCCATATAGTGCTCTGCGCCGTTCATTATTGCCCCATAGCTGTGCCATAGAAAGCTGTGCCATTGCTGCTGCTGCTGCAATAAAAAAAAAAAAATGCCATACTCACCTCTCTTGCTTGCAGCTCCCAGCGTCCGGTCCCGGCGTCTCTCCGCACTGACTGATCAGGCAGAGGGCGCCGCGCACACTATATGCGTCATCGCACCCTCTGACCTGCACAGTTAGAGCAAGAGGACGCGAAGACAGAGCGGCGCCCAGCGTGTGGAACGCGGACAGGTGAATATTACATACTTACCTGCTCCCGGCGTCCCGCTCCCTCTGCCTGTCACACGGTCTTCGGTGCCGCAGCTTCTTCCTCTATCAGCGGTCACCGGCACCGCTGATTAGAGAAATGAATATGCGGCTCCACCCCTATGGGAGGTGGAGCCGCATATTCATTTCTCTAATGAGCGGTCCCACGTGACCGCTGAAGAGGGGAAGAGCTGCAGCACCGAAGACCGTGTGACAGGCAGAGGGAGCGTCAGGACCGCCGTGACTAGGTAAGTATGCCTCAGCACCCTCTCCCCCTCACCCGCTGACCCTGCCGCCCACGGTGACTCGAGTATAAGCCGAGAGGGGCACTTTCAGCCCAAAATTTTGGGCTGAAAATCTCGGCTTATACTCGAGTATATACGGTATATACACAGTTGTGCTCAAAAGTCTACATACCTCGGCAGAATTTTTCATTTCTTGGCCTTTTTTCAGAAAATATGAATGATAACACCAAAACTTTCTCTCCACTCATGGTTAGTAGTTAGGTGAAACCATTTATTGTCAGACTACTGTGTTTTCTCTATTTAAATCATAATGACAACCCAAAACATCCAAATGACCCTGATCAAAAGTTCATATACCTCATTTCTTAATAACATGTATTGCCCCCTCTAACATCAATGACAGCTTGAAGTCTTTTGTGGTAGTTGTGGATGAGGTTCTCTATTTTCTCAGATGGTAAAGCTTCCCATTCTTCTGGGCAAAAAGCCTCCAGTTCCTGTAAATTCCTGGGCTGTCTAGCATGAACTGAGCACTTGAAAGTGGCTAAATGAGTGGCTCAATAAAATTGAGTTCAGCAGACAGAGATGGCCACACCAGAACCTTCACTTTGTTCTGCTGTAGCCAATGAAAGGTCGACTTGGCCTTGTGTTTTGGATCGTTGTTATGTTGGAACGTCCCATGCGCAGCTTTCGGGAGGATGAGTGCAAATTTGCTTCCAGTATTTGCTGATAACGTTCTGCATTCATCTTTCCTTCATCTTTCACCAAGTTTCCTGTGCCTTTGTAGCTCACACATCCCCAAAACATCTGTGATCCACCTCCGTGCTTTACAGTAGGAATGGTGTTCCTTTCATCATTATTTTCCATTTGTTAATCACAGTTTGAACGCTGCTGACTGGCATTATCAATTCCTTGAATATCTTTTTGTGTCCCTTTCCTGTTTTATACAGTTCAACTACCTTTTCCCATAGATCCAATGACAATTCTTTTGCTTTCCCCATGACTCACAATCCAGAATCGTCAGTGGCTGGATGAAAGATGCAAGAGTCTGTCTGGATCGCAGAAACTCACTCAGCTTTTAAGCACACACACTGATTACAAGCAAACAGGTCACAGGTGAAGATGTTACCTTTAGTAGCCATTCACACCCATAAGTGTCAACTTCTGTGCATGTTATCAGGCCAAAATCAGCAGAGTATGTGAACTTTTTATCAGGGTCATTTGGATGTGTTGGGTTGTCATTATGATTTAAAAAAAACAGTAGTTTGACAATAAATGGCTTCACCCAACCACTAACGATGAGTGGAGAAACAGTTTTGGTGTTATCATTCATATTCTCTGAAAAAAGGCCAAGAAAAAAGGGTATATAAACTTTTGAGCACAACTATATATATATATATATATATATATATACTGTATATACTAGATGGTGGCCCGGTTCTAACGCATTGGGTATTCTAGAATATGTATGTATGTATGTCGTGCTTAGCACAGCCGCGTAGTATATAGCATAGGCGCGTAGTATATAACACAGCCCATGTAGTATATAGCACAGCCATGTAGTATATAGCACAGCCACATAGTATATAACACAGCCCACGTAGTATATAGCACAGCCATGTAGTATATACGGTAACACAGCCCATGTAGTATATAGTACAGCCACGTAGTATATACAGTTAGGTCTATATATATTTGGACAGAGACAACATTTTTCAAATTTTGGTTATAGACATTACCACAATGAATTTTAAACAAAACAACTCAGAAGCAGTTGAAGTTCAGACTTTCAGCTTTCATTTGAGGGTATCCACATTAAAATTGGATGAAGGGTTTAGGAGTTTCAGCTCCTTAACATGTGCCACCCTGTTTTTAAAAGGACCAAAAGTAATTGGACAATTGACTCCAATGCTATTTTATGGACAGGTGTGGGCAATCCCTTCGTTATGTCATTCTCAATTAAGCAGATAAAAGGCCTGGAGTTGATTTGAGGTGTGGTGCTTGCATTTGGAAGGTTTTGCTGTGAAGTGAACATGCGGTCAAAGGAGCTCTCCGTGCAGGTGAAACAAGCCATCCTTAAGCTGCGAAAACAGAAAAAACCCATCCAAGAAATTGCTACAATATTAGGAGTGGCAAAATCTACAGTTTGGTACATCCTGAGAAATAATGAAAGCACTGGTGAACTCATCAATGCAAAAAGACCTGGGCGCCCACAGAAGACAACAGTGGTGGATGATCGCAGAATAATCTCCATGTTTAAGAGAAACCCCTTCACAACAGCCAACCAAGTGACCAACACTCTCCAGGAGGTCGGCGTATCAATATCCAAATCCACCATAAAGAGAAGACTGCATGAAAGTAAATACAGAGGGTTCACTGCACGGTGCAAGCCACTCATAAGCATCAAGAATAAAAAGGTTAGACTGGACTTTGATAAAAAAAATCTAAAAAAGCCAACATAGTTCTGGAAGAACATTCTTTGGACAGATGAAACCAAGCTCAACCTCTACCAGAATGATGGAAAGAGAAAAGTATGGCGAAGTCGTGGTACAGCTCATGATCCAAAGCATACCACATCATCTGTAAAACACAGTGGAGGCAGTGTGATGGCTTGGGCATGCATGGCTGCCAGTGGCACTGGGTCACTAGTGTTTATTGATGATGTGACACAGGACAGAAGCAGTCAAATGAATTCTGAGGTATTCAGAGCCATACTGAGTGCTCAGATCCAGCCAAATGCAGCCAAACTGATTGTCCATCTGTAGTATGAAACGACGACCAATGACCCAAAACATAATGCCAAAGCAACCCAGGAGTTTATTAAAGCAAAGAAGTGGAATATTATTGAATGGCCAAGTCAGTCACCTGATCTCAACCCAATTGAGAAGCATTTCACTTGTTAAAGACTAAACTTCAGACAGAGATGCCCACAAACAAACAGCAACTGAAAACCACCACAGTGAAGGCCTGGCAGAGCATCAAAAAGGAGGAAACACAGCGTCTGGTGATGTCCATGAGTTCAAGACTTCAGGCAGTTATTGCCAAAAAAGGGTTTTCAACCAAGTACTAAAAATGAACATTTTATTTAAAATTATTGAATCTGTCCAATTACTTTTGGTCCATTTAAAAACAGGGTGGTACATGTTAAAGAGCTGAAATTCCTAAACCCTTCATCCAATTTTAATGTGGATGCCCCCAAATGAAATCTGAAAGTCTGAACTTCAACTGCATCTGAATTGTTTTGTTCAAAATTCATTGTGGCAATGTCTATAACCAAAATTAGAAAAATGTTGTCTCTGTCCAAAAATATATGGACCTAACTGTAGAACAGCCACGTAGTATGTAATACAGTCACGTAGTATATAACACAGCCACATAGTATATAACACAGCCACGTAGTATATAGCACAGCCACGTAGTATATAGCACAGCCACGTAGTATGTAACACAGCCACGAAGTATGTAACACAGCCACGTAGTATGTAACACAGCCACGTAGTATATAACACAGCCCACGCAGTATATAACACAGCCCATGCAGTATATAACACAGCCCACACAGTATATAACACAGCCCACGCAGTATATAACACAGCCCACGCAGTATATAACACAGCTCACGCAGTATATAACACAGCTATGTAGTATATAACACAGTCCATGCAGTATATAACACAGCCCACGCAGTATATAACACAGCCCACGCAGTATATAACACAGCCCACGCAGTATATTACACAGCCCACGCAGTACATAACACAGCCCACGCAGTATATAACACAGCCCACGCAGTATATAACACAGCCCACGCAGTATATAACACAGCCCATGCAGTATATAACACAGCCAACGTAGTATATAGCACAGCCACGTAGTATATAACAGCCCATGTAGTATGTAGCACAGCCACGTAGTATATAGCACAGCTACATAGTATGTAACACAGCCACATAGTATGTAACACAGCCACATAGTATAGAACACAGCCACATAGTATAGAACACAGCCACATAGTATATAACACAGCCCATGCAGTATACAACACAGCCCATGCAGTATATAACACAGCCCATGCAGTATATAACACAGCCCACGCAGTATATAACACAGCCCACGCAGTATATAACACAGCCCACGCAGTATATAACACAGCCCACGCAGTATATAACACAGCCCATGCAGTATATAACACAGCCCACGCAGTATATAACACAGCTATGTAGTATATAACACAGCCCATGCAGTATATAACACAGCTATGTAGTATATAACACAGCCCACGCAGTATATAACACAGCCCACGCAGTATATAACACAACCCACGCAGTATATAACACAGCCCACGCAGTATATAACACAGCCCACGCAGTATATAACACAGCCCACGCAGTATATAACACAGCCCACGCAGTATATAACACAGCTATGTAGTATATAACACAGCCCATGCAGTATATAACACAGCCCATGCAGTATATAACACAGCCCACGCAGTATATAACACAGCCCACGTAGTATATAACACCGCTACATAGTATATCACACAGCCCATTTAGTATATAACACAGCCCACGCAGTATGTAACACAGCCCACGCAGTATATAACACAGCCCACGTAGTATATAACACAGCCAACGTAGTATATAACACAGCCCACACAGTATATAACATAGCCCACGCAGTATATAACACAGCCCACATAGTAGATAACACAGCTATGTAGTGTATAACACAGCCCACGCAGTATATAACACAGCTACATAGTATATAACACAGCCCACGTAGTATATAACACAGCCCACGTAGCATATAACACAGCCCACGTAGTATATAGCACAGCCCACGTAGTATATAACACAGCCTACGCAGTATATAACACAGCCCACGCAGTATATAACACAACCCACGTAGTATATGCAGTAGCAGTGTGGGCACCATAACCCTGTTAAAAAAAAAATTTAAATTAAAAATAGTTATATACTCACCCTCCGGCGTCGACCGAAGCTTTCCCGATGCGCGCGATGCTGCCGCCAGCTTCCGTTCCCAGTGATGCATTGCAAAATTACCCACATGACTTTGTGGTCTCACGAGACCGCTAAGTCATCTGAGTAATTTTGCAATGTATCACTGGGAACGGAAGCTGGCGGCAGCATCGCGCACATCAGTGGACGGCGGAAGGTGAGAATAGCATAATTTGTTTATTTGTTTATTTTTAACATTTTATCTTTTTACTATTGATGCTGCATAGGCAGCATCAATAGTAAAAAAGTTGGTCCGGGTTGGGGCGACACACTGGCACTGACTGGAGGGGAGTAGGGAGGGGGCACTGACTTGAGGAGAGTAGGGAGGGGCCAATTTGTGGTCGGACTAAGCCTGTCGCTGATTGGTCGCGGCCTGCCGTGACCAATCAGTGACACGAGATTTCCGTTACAGACAGACAGGCGGAAGTAACCCTTAGACGATTACGGTATACAGTATATACAGTACAGACCAAAAGATTGGACACACCTTCTCATTTAAAGATTTTTCTGTTTTTTCATGACTATGAAAATTGTACATTCACAATGAATTCTGAGGTATTCAGAGCCATACTGAGTGCTCAGATCCAGCCAAATGCAGCCAAACTGATTGTCCATCTGTAGTATGAAACGACGACCAATGACCCAAAACATAATGCCAAAGCAACCCAGGAGTTTATTAAAGCAAAGAAGTGGAATATTATTGAATGGCCAAGTCAGTCACCTGATCTCAACCCAATTGAGAAGCATTTCACTTGTTAAAGACTAAACTTCAGACAGAGATGCCCACAAACAAACAGCAACTGAAAACCACCACAGTGAAGGCCTGGCAGAGCATCAAAAAGGAGGAAACACAGCGTCTGGTGATGTCCATGAGTTCAAGACTTCAGGCAGTCATTGCCAAAAAAGGGTTTTCAACCAAGTACTAAAAATGAACATTTTATTTAAAATTATTGAATCTGTCCAATTACTTTTGGTCCATTTAAAAACAGGGTGGTACATGTTAAAGAGCTGAAATTCCTAAACCCTTCATCCAATTTTAATGTGGATGCCCCCAAATGAAAGCTGAAAGTCTGAACTTCAACTGCATCTGAATTGTTTTGTTCAAAATTCATTGTGGCAATGTCTATAACCAAAATTAGAAAAATGTTGTCTCTGTCCAAAAATATATGGACCTAACTGTAGAACAGCCACGTAGTATGTAATACAGTCACGTAGTATATAACACAGCCACATAGTATATAACACAGACACGTAGTATATAGCACAGCCACGTAGTATATAGCACAGCCACGTAGTATGTAACACAGCCACGTAGTATGTAACACAGCCACGTAGTATGTAACACAGCCACGTAGTATATAACACAGCCCACGCAGTATATAACACAGCCCACGCAGTATATAACACAGCCCACGCAGTATATAACACAGCCCACGCAGTATATAACAGAGCCCACGCAGTATATAACACAGCTCACGCAGTATATAACACAGCTATGTAGTATATAACACAGTCCATGCAGTATATAACACAGCCCACGCAGTATATAACACAGCCCACGCAGTATATAACACAGCCCACGCAGTATATAACACAGCCCACGCAGTACATAACACAGCCCACGCAGTATATAACACAGCCCACGCAGTATATAACACAGCCCACGCAGTATATAACACAGCCCATGCAGTATATAACACAGCCCACGTAGTATATAGCACAGCCACGTAGTATATAACAGCCCATGTAGTATGTAGCACAGCCACGTAGTATATAGCACAGCTACATAGTATGTAACACAGCCACATAGTATGTAACACAGCCACATAGTATAGAACACAGCCACATAGTATAGAACACAGCCACATAGTATATAACACAGCCCATGCAGTATACAACACAGCCCATGCAGTATATAACACAGCCCATGCAGTATATAACACAGCCCACGCAGTATATAACACAGCCCACGCAGTATATAACACAGCCCACGCAGTATATAACACAGCCCATGCAGTATATAACACAGCCCACGCAGTATATAACACAGCTCACGCAGTATATAACACAGCTATGTAGTATATAACACAGTCCATGCAGTATATAACACAGCCCACGCAGTATATAACACAGCCCACGCAGTATATAACACAGCCCACGCAGTATATAACACAGCCCACGCAGTATATAACACAGCCCACGCAGTACATAACACAGCCCACGCAGTATATAACACAGCCCACGCAGTATATAACACAGCCCACGCAGTATATAACACAGCCCATGCAGTATATAACACAGCCCACGTAGTATATAGCACAGCCACGTAGTATATAACAGCCCATGTAGTATGTAGCACAGCCACGTAGTATATAGCACAGCTACATAGTATGTAACACAGCCACATAGTATGTAACACAGCCACATAGTATAGAACACAGCCACATAGTATAGAACACAGCCACATAGTATATAACACAGCCCATGCAGTATACAACACAGCCCATGCAGTATATAACACAGCCCATGCAGTATATAACACAGCCCACGCAGTATATAACACAGCCCACGCAGTATATAACACAGCCCACGCAGTATATAACACAGCCCATGCAGTATATAACACAGCCCACACAGTATATAACACAGCTATGTAGTATATAACACAGCCCATGCAGTATATAACACAGCTATGTAGTATATAACACAGCCCACGCAGTATATAACACAGCCCACGCAGTATATAACACAGCCCACGCAGTATATAACACAGCCCACGCAGTATATAACACAGCCCACGCAGTATATAACACAGCCCACGCAGTATATAACACAGCTATGTAGTAGATAACACAGCCCATGCAGTATATAACACAGCCCATGCAGTATATAACACAGCCCACGCAGTATATAACACAGCCCACGTAGTATATAACACCGCTACATAGTATATCACACAGCCCATTTAGTATATAACACAGCCCACGCAGTATGTAACACAGCCCACGCAGTATATAACACAGCCCACGTAGTATATAACACAGCCAACGTAGTATATAACACAGCCCACACAGTATATAACATAGCCCACGCAGTATATAACACAGCCCACATAGTAGATAACACAGCTACGTAGTGTATAACACAGCCCACGCAGTATATAACACAGCTACATAGTATATAACACAGCCCACGTAGTATATAACACAGCCCACGTAGCATATAACACAGCCCACGTAGTATATAGCACAGCCCACGTAGTATATAACACAGCCTACGCAGTATATAACACAGCCCACGCAGTATATAACACAACCCACGTAGTATATGCAGTAGCAGTGTGGGCACCATAACCCTGTTAAAAAAAAAAATTTAAATTAAAAATAGTTATATACTCACCCTCCGGCGTCGACCGAAGCTTTCCCGATGCGCGCGATGCTGCCGCCAGCTTCCGTTCCCAGTGATGCATTGCAAAATTACCCACATGACTTTGTGGTCTCACGAGACCGCTAAGTCATCTGAGTAATTTTGCAATGTATCACTGGGAACGGAAGCTGGCGGCAGCATCGCGCACATCAGTGGACGGCGGAAGGTGAGAATAGCATAATTTGTTTATTTGTTTATTTTTAACATTTTATCTTTTTACTAGGCATAGGCAGCATCAATAGTAAAAAAGTTGGTCCGGGTTGGGGCGACACACTGGCACTGACTGGAGGGGATTAGGGAGGGGGCACTGACTTGAGGAGAGTAGGGAGGGGCCAATTTGTGGTCGGACTAAGCCTGTCGCTGATTGGTCGCGGCCTGCCGTGACCAATCAGTGACACGAGATTTCCGTTACAGACAGACAGGCGGAAGTAACCCTTAGACGATTACGGTATACAGTATATACAGTACAGACCAAAAGATTGGACACACCTTCTCATTTAAAGATTTTTCTGTTTTTTCATGACTATGAAAATTGTACATTCACACTGAAGGCATCAAAACTTTGAATAAACACATGTGGAATTATATACTTAAAAAAAAAAGTGTGAAACAACTGAAATTATGTCTTATATTCCAGGTTCTTCAAAGTAGCCACCTTTTGCTTTGATGACTGCTTTGCACACTCTTGGCATTCTCTTGATGAGCTTCAACAGATAGTCACCGGGAATGGTTTTCACTTCACAGGTGTGCCCTGTCAGGTTTAATAAGTGGGATTTCTTGCCTTATAAATGGGGTTGGGACCATCAGTTGTGTTGTGCAGAAGTCTGGTGGATACACAGCTGATAGTAATACTGAATAGACTGTTATAATTTGTATTATGGCAAGAAAAAAGCAGCTAAGCAAAGAAAAACAAGTGGCCATCATTACTTTAAGAAATGAAGGTCAGTCAGTCTGAAAAATTGGGAAAACTTTGAAAGTGTCCCCAAGTGCAGTGGCAAAAACCATCAAGCGCTACAAAGAAACCGGCTCACATGAGGACTGCCCCAGGAAAGGAAGACCAAGAGTCACCTCTGCTTCTGAGGATAAGTTTATCCAAGTCACCGGCCTCAGAAATCGCTGGTTAACAGCAGCTCAGATTAGAGACCAGGTCAATGACTTTACATTTAGGCTCAAGGCGCCGGCCATCCCTAGATACTTGGTTCCCAGCCTCCACTGTTTTTGCTAGTGTGCTGTCTCTGCCTTACACCAGTACATGTCCCATAACATCACCCATGCCATGATCAATGCAGTTACTAGGAAGGTCCACTTACGACTGATGTAGACAGCTGCTTGTTGCTAGGGATGCTACATTTCTCTGTCGGAACACTGAGTGAACCTAGTGGAGGCCGGGACTGGGTTGGACCCTGGGATGGCACGCATGCTACCGACACCGAGGATTGTGGGCCCTAGTTTCATCAGGGTTTCCTCCACATCCTACGCCAGTTCCTGCACCCCTCCTCCTTCTCATTGTTCATCTTCGAATTGTCATCCATATTAGTCGCAAGCTGGAGTTCTTGAACGATATAACAGACCAGATGGATCTGTGGCTCTCGCCACTGAACTTACAACCAGGCATGGCAGTGTGTGATAATGGTCATAACATGGTGGTGGTTCTGACGTTTGGCAAGCTCGCACAAGTACCATACTTGGCCCACGTGCTCATCTTAGTGGTTCAGCGGTTTATGAAAACCTACCCAGATTTGCCTAATCTACTTGTGAAGGCGCACACACAGCGTACCTATCTCCGCAAGTCTTCTGCAGCTGGTCTGGAAGTGTTGCAGCAGCGCTTGCAAGTGCCAGCTTGTTGACTAGTGTTTGACGTGACCACACGCTGGGGCTCTATGATAGTAGTCAAATACCAGCTACAACATGCCTATCGGTATTCTGGTCAGCCTCTGCACATAACAACTGACAAGTGGGCACGGATGTCTGACATCTTGTGAAGTGCTACAAAACTTTGAGGAATCAACCAAGATGGTGAGAGGCTTTGATGCCATAATCAGCATAACCATCCTGCTTGTGTGTCTACTACAACGCTCGCTGTTCACAACTAAAGAGGAAGCTTTGCATATGGATCAGGTGGAGATGGAGGAAGAAAGAAGACAGGATGATACCATCCAGCCCAACCTCATCTCATCTTCTCAGCATAGATTGGGTGATAATGAGGAAGAGGAAGCTGAGGAGGAGGAAGAGGAAATGGTTGCCTGCGCCACTGAGGGTACTACCAACACCAGCTCCATTCCGCCTGTTTAGCATGGATGGGTTGAAGATAAGGAGGAGTAAGAGGAAGAGATGTCATCCTGGTGGTGACAGGGAAGTCTTGCCTGTTGGGAGTCTGGAACACATGGCTGACTGTCTTGCGGCCTTTCCTGTGACCCTCCCATTATATGCATTTTAGTCAACATTGATTACTGGTTGTTCACCCTTCTTGACCACAATACAAGGAGAACTTTCCATCTCTCCTTCCCGTGGCAGAGATGGCTAGTAAAATTATTATTTATTATTATAGCGCCATTTATTCCATGGTGCTTTACATGTGAGGGGGGGTATACATAATAAAAACAAGTACAATAATATTAAACAATACAAGTCACGACTGGTACAGTAGGAGAGAGGACCCTGGCCGCGAGGGCTTACAATCTACAAAATGGTGCAATACCAAAAGGTCCTAGGCGAACAATTAGTAAAAAAATTCCCATCTGATAACGATTGCGGCAGAGGTCATAGATCCTTGGGCAACCAAGGAGGAGCGATGAGGGAGACATACACCAGGTTGAACAGAGGCAGGGGAATACTATCAAAGGTCTTGGACAGTTTCATTAGCCCTTCCCAACACCTAGGCCCTAATGCGTGGGGTAGTCTGATACGGAGAGAAACGTTTTTTGAAGATGGTGAAGGAGTACTTAGCCGACCATACCAGCCTCCTCTGTAATTCCTCTGTGCCGTACAACTTTTGGTCATCCAAACAGGACACGTGGCATGAACTGTCCCTCTACACCTTGGAGGCCTTCCCTGCTGCAAGCATTTTGTCAGAGCTGGTTTTTAGTGCCTCTGGGGGCATGATAACTGATAGGTGCATGTGCCTCTCAACTGAAAATGCTGATAGGGTCATCTTGCTGCTCTGACTCAGACTTTTCAACCCCATTGGATGGCAGCTGTGGTACAAAAAGCCAATTTAAATGGAGGGTCATCAGGCGGCCCAAGCTAAAAATCTTTAGAGGGCCATTATGTGTCACTCTCTCCAAATTTTTAGGTCATTATAGTCACTGTCTCCAAATTATTAGAAGGTCATTTTAGTCACTCAATCCAAATTTTTACAGCGTCATTATAGTCACTCTCTTTAAATCTTTAGCAGGCCATTATGCATTACTCTACAAATTTTTAGAGGGCCATTATGCATCACTCTCTCCAATTTTTTAAGAAGGTCATGATAGCCACTCTCTACAAAATCCTTAGAGGCCCATTATGCATCATGTTCCAAATTTTTATAGGGTCATTTATAGTCACTCTTTCCAAATTTTTAGAGGGTCATCAGGTGGCATTTGTTGAAAATTTTTGTCTTCCAGGGTGTATTGCAGTTCCTCCTTCTCATTTTTGGCAGCCCTTGCACTAGAATAGGCTGGCTTTATGAGTCTAGGAGTCCCACTACCAAACACTTTTAGCAATGTGTATGAGGCTCACCTTTATGTCTAATATAGGGTGTATCAGAGTACTTCATCCTTCTAATTTTTGGCAGTTGTTGCGTTGCTCACATCCCCAGACAAGGCAGTAAAATGACAAAATTTAATTTACCGGTGACTATCAGTGGGTATAGCTTGATTTCACCCACTATTATGTCATCTACTGTAGTCCTAGGGGATGGGGAAATACGGTGAGAGACTGTCTGGCTATTAAGGGGTGGAGGAGGTGTTTTTTTTCTCATTTTAATTTTGCTTTATATACAAGTCATTATGCAGGAAAGAATGTTTCCTAACATTTTCTTTTCCTGTAAAATCAATTTTATTTTTGGTTCTGTATTCTTTTTTCTCAGTCCGTAAAAGTTGTGTAATACCCTGACAACAGTGTTCCCAGCAGCGATTTGGGAGTCAGAGATGCATTCAGGCATCTTCCCCATGCTGTTCCTATTCCATTTCAGTGCTTTTTCTATTTCAGCAAATTTCCTTCCCTAGCCGTCCATGTAAAGTCTTCCGGAAAAATGCTTGAGTTTCCTACTGACTTCCCTTATACTCAAAACTCGAGTTGAGACTATCCAAGCATCTGACCTACTCGATTAGAGTACTGAGCATTCGGGCATTTTAGGGCTTTACCATCACTAGTACTTTCCACTGAGCCACCATTCCACCCATGATACATAACCTTACTACTCCAGCCATTATGGATTGTTGGGTAGAAGAATAATATAACCATTATTTGCTTGATGAACTCAGTAAATCTGAACATATCCTCCCAAGTGACATCTGATTCAAGTGCCGTGAGTACAACTAAATAGGTTTCCCCATAAATATTTGTCATCTATGTAAAGATGGCGGTCCACCCTCAGGCTTCTTATGATCATGAGAATAGGGGTACTAAAATTCACTGTGTGAATAGAGCAACAGTGTGCAAGTGCAACCACCAATCGGTTCACTGTCACTGTCTTTGGCAATAATGGAGACAGCTATCCCTATCAGTAGACTCTTACCCTTCCCAATTTGTGACATACCGGGGTATGGAGCAGGCTGTGCAGTGCAGATGACATTTGCATCTAATAGCAGCAATCAGAGCCAGCTCAGATCATTGCTGTTGGCCCGCTTAAATTCAATCTTCGACATAGGCATTTCAGTAGAAAACCCTTGACATGCAACCATTTTTTCCCTCTGTGATAGTGATGGCTTATCATGTTGGATGGGGGCTTGTTTCTGTCTTCTTCTAACTCTAATTTAGCCCAGCCACTGAAATATTACAGTGTATATAACGAGCCATTGCAGGTCTTCTAATTTCACTAAGAAATGGAATAAAAATGCAGGAAAGAAAAGTTTTTAGAAAGAAAAAATAATAAAACTATATAAAAGTTTGAATCATCACTTTTCCTAATTTAAAAAAAGAACATATTAGGTATCACCACATCTGTAAAAGTCTGATCTATGAAAATAAAATAATAATAAATATGGTAAATGCTGTAAAGCGAAGGAAAAATCAAAACATCAGAATTATCAAGACCTAAATTTGTTTAGCACTTAAAATAAAAATAAAAAATATGGAAGTTTTGTATCGTCATAATAATGTTGACCTAAAGAATCATGTTATCAAAATTAAGGCCGGAAGAATGAAACATAAAAAATTTAAAAAATGCCAAATTGTGTTTATTGTACCACACTTGGAATGGTGTCATAAAAAACTACAACTTGTCCTGCAAAAATGAAGTCCTCATGTGACTGTGTCGACGGGGTGATAGTTTCGGCATTTGAAGTGAGGGTAGGAAAAAACTAAAGTGCAAAATAATAATTGATTGCTTGAAAATGGGGCTATAGACACCTACTCCTCAATTGGATAGGGTAATATGTAGGTTACCCCATTGCACTGTTCAAGTAATTGCATTGTTGCTCGTTAAATCAAATAGTCTACGTTAACACCCATCCCCAAACCTAATACCTTCAAAGGTGAAACTCTCACAATTGTTCCGTCCCAATCAGTATTTTATTACCTTGCATACTACTTTAATTTGAGAATATTTGGATTTTTGAGCAGGTTGTCACGTTTTCTAACAATAATACCTACATGTATTATCACAGGGTTGGCAGAGCTTCAATGAACCTGTTGGGTGCATAAGGGAACGACTAAAGACCGATAAGAATCATTATCATTCTCCGTCTATATCGTTTGCCCACAGCATAAATTTGAACCCATTTCTAATGTATCTCAAGGTGATATATCTAGTAAAGCAGCCCTTGTATCGGGGAATGTAAACATTACCCTTTCCAATAGGGAAGCCGCCATCTTTCGACTTTACGGCCTACAAATGAAAGTGCACATTACCCTTTCCAAGAGGGAAGCAGCCATCCTTCGACTTTACGCTCTACAAATGGAAAAAGACCTAATTATCATATATTTCCCTTGATGACTCCTTACGGCATGCAGACTTCCCTCTTTTGTCCATACAATATGAATCCCTCGGTGGCTATTTAAAACGCTAAAGCATCAATAAGTGAATTCCAGTATTATTTTTATGACTCCATAATGCTGAGCTAAATCTCCATAGCTTTATTAATACCTTCACAAATGGAGTTTGTACATATCTATCTATCTATATATATATATAGATATATATATATATATATCTATATATATATATAAATTAACAGCAGTCTATAATAAAGCTAAAAAGGAGATGTTATACCGAAATGACTGGAAGCGAGAAAACAGGTTAAACAGATTCCACAGAGTCTGGGGAGGCATTGAATAATGCTTATCAGTATATTACGTTACCCACACAACTCAACATAACACTGCTAACAAGTCAACTTACACCTCAGCGACTTCCTTCCTATAGAAATACAGTACAGACTCAACTTGCTCCATTGTGAGAACTATCCTCCATTTAAAAAGAATGTTTGTGACAGTTTAACTCTGTTACTTGAGTCCCATTTCTAATGGAGCTCACATGGAAAAGCTTTTCCACTCTTAGTTTATCCCCACTGCTCCCCTGAGTTTGCTGTTTTTTCTTTATTTAAAATCTGTTCTATGAATCCAGAGATATGGACCTTTTAATGTAGTGTTATGGTCTTTAAAAGGAGGCGTGTCTCACAGGATCCTCTGGGGTGTGTTTTCAGACTGCTTTGCATAAATTCATTGTGAGCAACAAAAACCATAAAAATAAGCTCGAAATAAAGATAAACACTGCTCTGGAACCACATGGTAAATTTAGAAAAAAACATAAGAGCAGAAATTGGCCACTTTTGACCTGGTGACAGGTCCCCTTTAACCCCTTCATGACCGGAGGTATTTTTTTTCGTTTTTGTTTTTTTGCTCCCTTTCTTCCCAGAGCCATAACTTTTTTATTTTTCCATCAATATGGCCATGTGATAGCTTTTTTTTTGTGGGACAAGCTTTAACACTATTGGTTTTAACATATCGTGTACTTGAAAACAGGAAAAAAATTCCAAGTGCGGTGAAATTGCAAAAAAAGTGCAATTCCACAGTTATATATATATATATGTTTTACCATGTTCAATAAATGCTAAAACTGACCTGCCATTATGATTCTACAGGTCATTCCAAGTTCACAGACACCAAACATGTCTAGGTTCTTTTTTATTTAAGTGGTGAAAAAAATCCAAGCTTTGGTAAAGCAAAATAAAAAGGAACAATTTTCCAAGACCTTTAGAATATCCATTTTTAGTGATCTGGGGATAGCTGAGGGCTTAGTTTTTGCACGCCGAGCTGTTATTTTTATTGATACCATTTTGGTGTAGATATGATCATTTTATCGCCCATTATTGCATTTTATTGCAATGTAGCAGCAGCCAAAAAAACAAAATTCTGATGGTTTGAATTTTTTTCTTGATACGCCGTTTAGTGATCGGGTTAATTCTTTTTTTATATTGATCAATCGGGCGATTCTGAACGCGGAGGCCTCCGGTTGTCATGCCAACCCATCGGTGACCCGTGATGATCACGTGACAGGATAACCGATGGGTCGTGCTTCCTGTAACCAAGAGTTAAATGCTGCTGTCAGAGATTGTCCGAAGCATTTAACTAGTTAACAGCTGTGGGTGGATCGCAATTCCACCCGCGGCTGTTGAGGGCACATGTCAGCTGTATAGATCATCTGTCATGTGCACTGAAAGGTGCTGGTTCAGTGCCAGATCCCGCATCAAACAGGGGGAGTCTGACGTGGGCGTACCGGAAGCGCGTAGTGAATTCTGCCCATTGGTGACCCCGTCACATGATCATGGGTCACCAATGGGAAGACATGACAACCAAAGGCTTGCAGCAGACCTCTATGGATGTCATTTGCTAGATTGCTATGAGCGCTGCCCAGTGGTCAACGCTCATAGCAAGTGAGCATTTCTGCTACCCACAGGCGATCTGATCATCTTGATGTCCAGATACAGTTGTCTACTAATCTCACATCCCCACTTTAAAACAATATCATGGTGCAGAGCAAGACGGCAATGGAGGCTGGAGTGGAAGTCTATCCTCTTCAGTGATGAGTCCCGCTTTTCTCTTGAATGCAATGATAACCAAAGGTTGGTCTGGAGACCATGAAAGGTAACGCCATGAAGACGCCTGCACAAGAGAATGTCATACAGGTCTAACTTCTGAGATTATGGTGTGGAGTGGCAAAATTTATGATAGTGCAGCTAGTCTTTATTCCAGGTACACTAACAGCTCTGTGTTACATTGATTTGATCGTGGAACCAGTAATACGGCCATTTCTCCAAAGAGTCAAAGGAACCGTTTTTCAATATGACAACACCAGTAGTCATGTTGCTAGTGTTACTGTGAGCAGCCTGCGTGGCTTAAACATGCTACCATGGCCTACCCCATCTCCGGACTTGCCTTGCATTGAGCACATTTGGGACCTCTTTGGTCGGCAATTGCAAAGAGATCTGTCAGCATGTTTATCCATCCTGTGATTTTCATAATTCCACGACTTTTCCTTCTTGGTGTTACAATTTGAGGAGTGGATATATATTCCATTCCAGTTTATACATTTTTTAATAATTCTCCAATTTTTGTACAAAAGAGGTAATGCCCACCTGCCTGTAGCCTATGACCCAAGCAATGAGCACAGCTTCAAATGCAACAGTAATGTTACCTTTCCATGACTCTTGAAAATATTCTTGGTCCTATTCTCCAACCAGCAGAACATACGAGACTCTTACTACTCGCATGCAGTGCCAGTATCCCTCGCTTATGCCAAGGATGAGGTGGCCATATCAATTAGGCAATGATGTCTCCAGTGGCTCCTCTGTCTCAGAAGAAATCAGTTGAGTAAAGCTACTTTCACACTAGCGTCGGCCCGTCGCAGTGCGTCGTGCTGACGTACCGACGCATCCTGTGACAACGCAGCACAACGGGGACAGTGGATGCATTATTACAACGCATCCACTGCCCCATTGTGAGTTGCGGGGAGGAGGGGGCGGAGTTCCGGCCACGCATGCGCGATCGGAAATGGCGGACACGACGCACAAAAAAGTTACATGTAACTTTTTTTGTTCTGACGGTCCGCCACAACATGACGTAACCGTCGCACGACGGTTGCGACGTGTGGCAATGCATCGCTAATGTTAGTCTATGGGGAAAAAACGCATCCTGCAGCCAACTTTGCAGGATGCGTTTTTTCACCAAAATGACGCATTGCAACGTGCGTCGTATGACGCTAGTGTGAAAGTATCCTAAATGGCACATGGTAAGTTATGGGTCATATAAAAAAATTTAGATTGGGGCCCCAGAGCTTAAAGTTACACCCCTGTTCCATTGTGTAAATACAACTGGCCTAATGTATATAAAAAATAAAGTAATATTTTCCTACACAAACATTGAAATAAAAAAAAAATCCCAAAATATTACAAGTAATACAGTTTTCGGAGGTGCTTTAAAATCACATAACATAATTGTATTTTAGCTAATATACTAATACTCCCATAGTATCTGCTTTAGGACTTTATTTCCAACAAATTACCGTAGCTTTCCTAAAAGACCAAGTAATTTCTAACAAATGACAATAATTAGCATTTTCTATTTTCGCACCGTATTAAAAAGGAGCCTGTGCAACTCGGAGAATATTCTCCGTAATCGGAATATAAGACGCTGCTTATTCCCTGTTTAATAAAATCTCTTCATTATTATAATCAATGGACATGTTAAAATGAGCGACTGATTGTTTAAAAGGGCAATTAGCGTGTTAAATATGTACAATACTCATACCACTTAATTGGAATAATTATATCTGATTGTGGCAAAAACTGACTCGTGCCGAATTCCCCGGTTGCCATTTCTGAATACAGAATTTCTTGATGGTTCACTTCCCAGAATGAGATTTTGCATTATCCATGAGGGGATTTCTTGTTATGGACTTTTTTCTTTTTTTTTCAGAAAACACAATAAGAGCTCTTCTTAATAAACACCATGAATATGTAACCGCAATCCAAGCATAAAAATCAATGTACAAAAGGCTTCACTTAACGATTTTATTTTCTTCACTTATACAGTAAAGCTGGGTTCAGATGTCTATCGAGAAAAGTGGGAGCCCCATTTTGGCACCAGGTAGTCACCCAAGACTTAAGGACTTGGTCTTTGCTTCCTCTTCACATACTTTCCATAACTCTTAGATATATTGTCTAATTTAGATTATCGTAAAGAGGGTGAGTCCAACCAGGGCCAACTTCAGGTGTACGCCGGCCATTGGAGACAGATTCCCAGTGGGTCCCCCTTTGAATTTGATTTTTCCTCCACCTTCAAAGAGCTAAAGCTTTTTTTATTCTTCAGTCAAGAGGTCTTGTAGTTTTTGGCACCATTTTAAGGTCCAACCAACCTTCTGATTTTTTTTTTTCTATTTTTGTGTTGTTTGCCATATTGGACCAATATTAGGATATTTTACCAGTTTGAACAGTTACACAGTCCTACATGTTGGAGGAGAAAGAGGTATATTTCAACTTTGAACATTTGTATTTTTTTTAAACTTTACATTTCTGTTTTTTACATTTTCCATTGGTCCCAATATGGGACTTAAACCTGTGATCACTTGATTAAAATTACTATCCCATATCAAGATCAGACACAGTTTGGACTTTATAGGTGTAGACATTGCAGCCTTCAGTAACTTCTCTACCTGCCATTGACACATGTTGCCCATCGAACCCCCAGTTATGTTGCCGGTTGTTCAATGGACATTGATAGATCCTCTTAAATGCCACTGTCAAAATTTGCGGCAAAATCCAAGAAGTTAAACAGCTGTTATAAAAGCTACAATTGCCGTAGTTAGACTCAGGTGCTGGCTGTATAATGCAGCTGCCACCCATGCGGTATGGAGTATGCTCAGCTCTTGAGCCTGTTCATACATGCAGTGTCACATCGACTGTTAATGTAAGGCAGATGTCATCAATGGACACCTGGGCAGAGCGAGAGCCCTCAAGAACCTTGGTTCCTGGTTGTGACATGGTTCACGCAATGCTGGTGCCACTTCTAGGTCCAACAGGTCTGGTCCCAATCTCTCCAAAATCCCATAAAGAGGGGGTGTACAGACACTTGGCCAAAATGTTTGAGTTTTTTTATTTATAGGATGAATTGTTTTCTCAGCTCAGCTGCATAGAAATACATGCAGCTGCACACTCTGGTCCGATTGCCGGCGGCAGTACCATGTATTGAGACGCGAGAATTGTGTGAGTTTCTCGCAAGTGTTACCCTGGCCTAAGTCTGGAGATGGAATCTATTCTGCCGTACAAGCTGCCAGTTGTGGTACTCCACTGGAAACCCAGTTACTGGGCACCACCATACAAGGTATGACCATCCACTCTATAGACGTAGCTACAAGGAAGCCCACACGGCAGCGCAATGTATCATTAGCCCGCTCTATCATGCTTTAGCAGTGTGGGAAGTCATGCTGGGAATGTTTTGTTGTTGTTGTTTTTTTGCAATTCTAGCAAATCAAATCTCAGAGTGTTCAAATTCGCAATGATCCGCCAATTTCAGGAAATTTGGTTCAAAGTCGAACTTCCACTGATTTGCTCATTTCTAATAGTAATATTTACTAATAAATGGCAGTTTTTGAATCAGTGTAGGAATCTACGATTCGCAAGGTAAAAGCTAATGGCTAGAATAAATTGATTTGATGATATAACCACAGATATTTACTATGCCCAGGCAACGCCTGGCTCTTCAGCTAGTGCTTAGTAAATCTTCCAAGGAAATGTAGTATGGTTTTGTTACTAGATTATGAGCATGAGATACAAGATCCAAATAAAAAATGGAATAATTAGAACTTGGCAAAGACTGTGATATTTTATCATTAGATGCTTGGTTTGGTTTTAAGACTAGTGATGAGCGAGTATGCTCATTACTCGGGTTTTCCCGAGCACGCTCAGGTGGTCACCGAGTATTTGAATGTGCTCGGGAGATTTAGTTTATGTCCACATTTCTGCATGATTTGCGGTTGCTAGACAGCTTGAATACATGTGGAGATTGCCTGTTTGTTAAGCAACCCCCACATGTATTCGAGTTGTCTAGCAGCCGCAAATCAAGCAGCTGCGTTGACATAAACTAAATCTCCGAGCACACTGAAATACTCGGAGACCACACGAGCGTGCTTGGAGAAACCTGAGTAATGAGAATATTCGCTCATCACTACTTAGGACTAAAAAAATTGATTAAAAAGATTACTAACAAACTAATATTATTTCCTTTTATGATGGAACCACAAACTGAGTGGATCAGGTAAATGCAGTAGATGTAGTATCTCTCGAGTTCTGCAAAGCATTTTATAAAGTATCTCATACTATCCTTATTGAAAAAAATGACCAATTATGGGACTAACAAGGCTACGGTTAGGTGGATTCATTACAGGCTTAGTGATCGTACTCAAACAGTGGCAATAAATGGTTGCACATCCAATTGAAACAGTGTTTTATGTGGGGTACCGCAAGGCCCTGTCCTGGCCCAGTGAGGGTGATCAATGATTGGAACAGGCTGTTATGAAAGGTGGCGAGATCTCCTTTAATGGAAGTCTTCAAACAGAGGCTGGACAGACATTGGCAGTTCACAGCTATTCTTGCCTAGTCTACCTTAGCCTTGCCCTAATGTGCCTCACAACACTTTTCCCATGTAATGGTAATGAACCCTGACCATGAAGGGTCATGGTTAATATGATAATTGCATAAGCACTCCCCTGAAGACCTATTAAAGGAGAAACACGTCGGGAGGATAGTTAGGGCAAATATAGGGCAGGTGAGGAAAGCTGTGGACTACCCTTGTACGGGTAGAAATCTTTTTGGGAGATAGGGCTACCTAATTGTACTTAGAGTACAGTAGGGCTAGCTCTAGATTCTGCCTTTGTCTGATCAGATGGTGATCATTTAAATAACGACACAAAGGAAGGACCTCCTTTTTTCAGTGCGGATGAAGCAGAGGGGTAAGAAAGTTCCATTTATTTAACTCACTTCCTTTTTGCTTTCCATATGTATTTGTCTGGGTATTATACTATAGCCATTAATACTTTTACATTTATTTTGATGTGAATCTTGATGACCTCTGTCATATGGGCTTTATATAAATACCCGTTTTTGGTCTTAAGTGATTGAGACTTCATTTGACTCAGTGTCCACAATTGTGGTCCTAGAGCTGATCTGAGTGTCAATATGAGAAAATATATAGAACCATATGGGTTTTTTTAACTTTGGTATTTGGTAGTATGTAATTTTTTTATCTTTGTATATTAAAAGTTAAGCTTTATGTGACACGATTCCTCTGCTCAGTGTGTCTGGGACTCTGTGATGGACAGATCTGTCATCCTATCCTGTGCTGGGGTTTGCTGAGCTGCTGGTGCTTTGATTGACAGCTCGGTTGACCTATCTGACTGGAAGGTGCAGAGATTTCCACAGGTGCTCCATGTTCTTGGTAGTTGCCCTGCTAGTTAGGCGAGCTGTCTGGCTCAGATCATTGCCAGTCAAAAGCTTGTTCTAAGCTTGTGCTCTCTGGTGTGTTTGCCTGTACTCTGTGTTGTAAGTTCTGATCTTCTGCTGCTGACCTTTGGACCGTGTTCAGACTACCCGTTTGTTATTGCCCCATTGAATCTGCTAAACGTTTAACCGGCCAGGGAATTGGCTCCATTGCCTATTACAGAAAGCCCATGGACTCATTTGTCCATAATAATAATAATAATAATTTTTTATTTATATAGTCCATGGACTTCATTACAGATTTGCCTTTATCTGGTGGAAAAATGGTCATTCGGGTGGTGGTAGACCGATTCAGTAAACAAGCTCACTTTGTTCCGTTATCTGGGTTAGGGTGGCTTCACATTTGCGTCTCTGTGCGCACCGTATCATCCACACAGATCCGCATGCATCATGCGTACCTATCTTTAACATGGCGTACGCAGGGACATGCCTTTGCATGCGTTTGCATGTGTCTGCGTACGCATGCGTCGTTTAGCTGTGTGTGGCTGGGTCCGGCAAACGTAACCTGTTGCATTTTTTGAAGCGTCAATTATGAGCAGTCATCCGCATGCAGACAATTGCGGATGGAGTGCGTTAAAACAACGCAATACTGTCTATGGGAATGCATTAATGCGCAAATACATGCGTACACATGCGTTCGATGCGCTTGCGTACTTTGCACTGCACATATCCAGAAAGCGATTAAGACTTGCCCATTAAGACACGCCCTCCTGGAAATATGCGCATAAACAACGCAAATGCATGCAAAAATGCATGCAAACGCAGCTTTTTTATGGCGTAATGCATAAGATGATGTGGATAAAAATGCTGCGTAAGCATGCATTTGCATGCATTTTTGCATGCGTTTGCGTATGCAGATAATACTCTGCGCACATATACGCAAATGTGAACTTCCCCTTACCTAATGCTGAAACACTTTCCTGGTTATTTATCAATCATGTGGTGAGATTGCATGACATTCCTTTAAACATTGTTTCTGATAGGGGGTGCAAGTTGGGGATTGATTTTGTTTTTTTTCCACTGCTTATCACCCTGAAACAAATAGTCAGACAAAGAGGATGAATCAATTGCTATAACAAATGTTAAGATGTTTCGTGCCTGCTCAGCAGGAGGACTGGTCCTCATTTTTGCCTCTTGCTGAGTTCGCCTTTAACAGTCGGGTCAATCAGTCCTCTAGAACCTTTCCTTTCATTTGCAATTATGGTTTTCATCCTCATCTTGGTGAATTCTCTAGGATGAGTTCTGGATACCCTAGAGTGGAGGTGACCATTCAGAAGCTTGGGGATGTTTGGAGGGAAGTTCAGAGGAATATTGGGCTGGCTCAGTTTTGGCAAAAACATAAGGCCGATAGGAAACGTTTGGCGGGTTGCACTTTCAAAGTTGGGGATAAATTTTGGTTATCATCCAAGATTATAAGGTTAATAGTACGTTTGGCAAAGTTGGGCCCAAAATTCATTGGCATATGAGATTTTGGAGGTAGTAAATCCAGTTGCCTTTAGATTGAAGCTTCCACAGTCCCTTCTTGTCCCCAATGTTTTTCACAAATCCCTGTTAAAGAAGTTTATTCCTTCTGCGTTGTCTGTCTCTTCTCCTCCTCCTCCAGTCCCTGATGATGGAGGTTTGGAGTATGAGGTGCAGAGAACTGTGGATTCTCGGATGGTCTGAAATTCCCTCCAATATCTGGTTCACTTGAGGGGATAAGGACCCAAGGAGAGATCCTGGGTTCTGGCTCATTGGTGAAGGCTGATCGTTTGGTCGGAGGTTTTCACCGTAGGTTTCCTGGGAAGCCTGGGGGTCCAGTGGCTCTCCTTGAAGAGGGTGTACTATCACGATTCCTCTGCTCAGAGTGTCTGGGACTCTGTGACGGACAGCTCTGTCATCCTATCCTGTGCTGGGGTTTGCTGAGCTGTTGGTGCTTTGATTGACAGCTCGGTTGACCTATCTGACTGGAAGGTGCAGAGATTTCCACATGTGCTCCAAATTCTTGGTAATCGCCTTGCTATTCAGGTGAGCTGTCTGGCTCAAATCATTGCCAGTCAAAAGCTTGTTCTAAACTTGTGCTCTCTGGTGTATTTACCTGTACCTTGTACTGTAAGTTCTGATCTTCTTCTGCTGCTGACCATTGGACCGTGTTCAGACTACCCGTTTGTTATTGCCCCTTTGCATCTGATATTCTGCTGCTGACCTTTGGATTGTGTTCAGATTACCCGCTTTTTATTGCCCTTTTGCTTATCCGCTATTTCTCTGGTATTCTGACCGTGGCATGTGACCTGACTTACGACTTCATATTTTCCCTTGGTTTACTATGTGATCTTTTGGTATTGACCCCGGAACGTCTGGCTGCGCTGATTCACGGCCTAGCCATGGGTTGTTACTAGCTTTTAATTACAAAGTTTGACCAAAGTTAGGTATTTAGGAGGTTGGTTACGCATTAGGGCCAGGTGCACATTTTTATGTGTTTATTTTTGCTGCTTTCCATATCTTTTGGCACAGGTTACATACAATATGTTGATAACTTCTCATCAAATGTATCTCTGAAAGTAATAGATAAATCTCTCCAAGGATAAATTTATACATCCAGTTTTCACTTTTTTGGGAAGAACCATGTTGTCTGGACAGGCTGTTGATCTCTTGACTTTATCTTAACAACCTTATGAAGCTGTTGATTTTTCGTCTGAACACTTGAGACTGATCCAGACATCATGTACCATACTCAGACAATGAAAGTTGGATGTGTAAGCAGACCCAAAACTTGTTCTAGAATAAAAATAGTTGGACTTGTTCCACATGAGAAAAAAACAATACATGATAATTTGTTGATTGATGAAGGTCCAGCCACTGGGAATCAAAACGATCACTTGAAAGGGAAAAGTTATCTTCGATAGAACAAAATGGATAGAACAAAATGTTACAAAATGGAGTGACATGTTGGATGCCCAACCACCGTTCCATTCGTTCTCTGTGGTGCAGAAAAATCAAAGGATAGCACAATGGAGCCATATATGGAATGAATGGAACCATAGTCAAGGATCATAGAATGGCAGAGATGGAAGGGACCTCCTGGGACATCTGATGTGCTGATGGTCATCTCAGGATGTGCTGATCCATTCTAAAAATGGGATAAAAGTGCCCCCTTCTGCCTTGTTTTACCAAAACTTTTAACTCTTAAAATGGTCAGTTCATGTTATGGATATCTACTACTTTCTGCTACATCAATGACTTTCTGTGATCTTACTCATGTATTTCACTTCTCGGAATATGGTGTAATAATATTAAGAGTGGATTTTTTTCTGAGGTCTCAGACAATAAAAGTCATAGGGTAGAGAGCCACAAACATAAGGAAGTACGATCATAGCTGGGTGAATAAATACCTAAGAACTTTGCATCTATGAATCATGTTTCTCCAAACCAATCACTATAGACAAATATAAGGTAATATTTTGGTAGACTTGCCTTTAACCAGACGTCGATTATGCCACATGCTGACTGGTCATATTTTTACAGGTCAAGATGCTATTAAATGTCATGGCTTTCTCGTTAGGATAGCACTGGAAAAACTGGCAGTGCGGCAATAGGCTTTGAAGTTCTTGCCAAACCAGAATGCAGCACATTTGGCAGCGACAACTGAGTGTGATGATTGATCTTGTTCCTAATACACTCCTGGTCAGTAAAAACATGGCAATAGCCAATACACACTGGCATGGAGCCAGATGCTGAAATATCTGTTAATTCTTTAATTTAGGAACTTTTGTTGTGGAAACGGAAGACAGTTGATTGAAGATAATTCTATGAATGGAGCCAACGTCTTGCTCTAAGGCAGTATTCACACATCCGCTGTAAAGTGCTGCACTCTCCGCTTCTTAAACCAACAGCAAAGGAACACATCAGAGTTTCATTGATCCAAACACATCCATTTTAAGAAATGATCTACATGTGCGATCTGTGATACTCAGAGTGTGTCCTATTCTCATCCGTTTTGTGAATCAGACTCGACCATTAAAGTCCACGTAAAACTGATGACTTATGGAAGACAGTTGCTCTATCCGTCTTTCATCTGTTTTTAATTGATCCACTGCTAAGGATCAATGGAATAAAAAAGTCCAGTTTACCTCCTTCTGTTTTAACCCCTTTACCCCCAAGGGTGGTTTGCCCGTTAATGACTGGGCCAATTTTTACAATTCTGACCACTGTCCCTTTATGAGATTATAACTCTGAAACGCTTCAACGGATCCCAGTGATTCTGACAATGTTTTCTCATGACATATTGTGCTTCATGACAGTGGTAAAATTTATTTGATATTACCTGCGTTTATTTGTGAAAAAATGGAAATTTGGCGAAAATGTAGAAAATTTTGCAATTTTCCAACTTTGAATTTTTATGCCCTTAAATCACAGAGTTGTCACACAAAATACTTAATAAGTAACAGTTCCCACATGTCTACTTTACATCAGCACAATTTTGGAACCAAAATTTTTTGTTTTGTTAGGGAGTTATAAGAGTTAAAATTTGACCAGCAATTTCTCATTTTTATACCATTTTTATTTTAGGGACTACATCGCATTTGAAGTCAATTTGAGGGGTCTATATGATAGAAAATACCCAAGTTTGACACCATTCTAAAAACTGTACCCCTCAAAGTGCTCAAAACCACATTGAAGAAGTTTATTAACCCTTCAGGTATTTCACAGGAATTTTTGGAATGTTTAAAAAAAAATGAACATTTAACGTTTTTTCACAAAAGATTTACTTTAGCTCAAATTTGTTTTATTTAACCAAGGGTAACAGGAGAAATTGGACTGCAAAAGTTGTTGTCCAATTTGTCCTGAGTACGCTGATGCCCAATATGTGGGAAAAAACTACTGTTTGGGCGCATGGCAGAGCTCGGAAGGGAAGGAGCGCTGTTTAGAATGCAGACTTAGGTGGAATGGTCTGCAGGCATCACATTGCATTTGCAGAGCCCCTGATGAACCTAAACAGTAGAAACCCCCCACAAGTAACCACATATTGTAAACTAGACCCCCCAAGAAACTTATCTAGATGTGTTGTGAGAACTTTGAACCCCCAAGTGTTTCGCTACAGTTTATAATGCAGAGCCGTGAAAATAAAAAATCATTTTTTCCCACAAAAATAATTTTTTAGCCCCCCAAATTTTTATTTTCCCAAGGGTAACCAGAGAAATTGGATCCCAAAAGTTGTTGTCCAATTTGTCCTGAGTACGCTGATACCCCATATGTTGGAGCTCAAAAGATAAGGAGCACTGTTTTTCTTTTTCAACGCAGAATTTTTTGGAATTGAGATCGGACACCATGTCGCGTTTGGAGAGCCTCTGATGTGCCTAAACAGTGGAAACCCCCCAATTCTAACTGAAACCCTAACCCAAACACACCCCTAACCCTAATCCCAACCCTAACCATAACCCTAACCACACCCCTAACCCAAACATGCCCCTAACCCTAATCCCAACCACACCCCTAACTCCAACACACCCCTAACCCCAACACACCTCTAACCCTAATCCCAACCCTAACCACACCCCAAACTCCAACACGCCCCTAACCCTAATCCCAACCATAACCCTAACCACACCCCTAACCCTGACACACCCCTAACGCCAATCCCAACCCTAATCCTAGCCGTAAATGTAATTTTGGCCCCAACCTTAACTTTAGCCCCAACCCTAACTTTAGCCCCAACCCTAACTCTAACTGTAGCCCTAACCCTAACTGTAGCCCCAACCCTAACCGTACCCCAACCCTAACCCTAACTTTAGCCCTAACCCTAACTTTAGCCCCAACCCTAACCCTAATGGGAAAATGGAAATAAATACTTTTTTAAATTGTATTATATTTCCCTAACTAAGGGGCTGATGAAGGGGGGTTTGATTTACTTTTATAGCTTTTTTTAGCGGATTCTTATGATTGGCAGCTGTCACACACTAAAAGACGCTTTTTATTGCAAAAAATAGTTTTTGCGTCTCCACATTTTGAGAGCTACAATTTTTCCTTATTTTGGTCCACAGAGTCATGTGAGGTCTTGTTTTTTGCAGGACGAGTTGACGTTTTTATTGTTAACATTTTTGGGCATGTGACATTTTTTGATTGCTTTTTATTCTGATTTTTGTGATGCAGAATGAACAAAGTTCAAGGACTTAGGATCACATCGCATTGCTTATAGGGTCTCAGTGAAGCACAAAGGGAGCCCCCTCCCTGCGCGATGCTTCCCTATGCCGCCAGAACGCTGCAATCATGTTTGATTGCAGTGTTCTGGGGAATAATGTGTCGGGAGTGGTAAGTGACCGCTCCTGGCACATAGTGCCGGATGTCAGCTGTAATAATGAGCTGACACCCGGCGGCGATCGGCCACGCTCCCCCCGTGAGCGCAGCCGATTGCCTATGATGTACTATTCCGTCCATGGGAAGTAGGGCCCACCCCCACATGGATGGAATAGTACATCTAATGGCAGAAAGGGGTTAAAAATGGGATAAAAAAACTGATGTAAAGCATGTTTGTTTGTTTTTTTTTTGCAAATAAGTGTGTGGCCTTTTCTTTTACGTTGAGCTGGACATTACATTTATGTAGTTCCCCATTGGCCAGAATTCAGTTTTTCTCAGCCCTTATTCACATGTTTGTCAATGGACAAATCGTAAGGTTTTAATACTAGAGGCTAGGACCGTCCCGACTAGGGTCACCGTGCTGTGGTTGAATGGCTTTTACATTTTTTTAAATCAAAGTTAACAAAGCACTTTATATTATTTTTATGAACTATTGCTATTTATTTATTGCAGGATATTTATGTTTTATATCTTGGGTTTTATATGTTACAGAGATGGTCCAGTGACCACACTGCCGCTGGAAAGACCAGTATTATGAACAGTCATCGGTCTGTTCAAACAATGTAATCCTGAGCTTTGTTCTAAGGATCAGTCTGTGTTAGTAACCACAGTGTTGGTGAGGTCTCTGAGGTGCTGAAACCGCCAAGCATGTTGTAGCTCTTAAAGTGATAGTTACCAAAATGCTTTGTGTGCCACTATATCTGCCGCTGTGTTAACTTAAGTTTCAGGGGTCAATTTTTTAAGACAGTGATTTTGTAAGCCAGTATTCATTCTGGGTGGACTAGAATAAGATGTGCCCAAATCATTAAGAGGAGTGCACCTCTTAATGAATTTAGATTGCGTTTCAGCCGATGTGCGCCAGAGTTAGAAATACACGGTAATGAACATTAGAAAATTTATGTAAAAAATTATAATAAATTTGACAAGCCGCTTAGCTCTATCTACTTTTCAAAAAGCTGCCGAAGCTGGTGTAAAAGCGTCAAAAGTCGGAAAGTTTTTTGTGTAAGTAATATAAAGCTTTGCAAAAACTTTTTGATATTTCACGAGATTTCTGTTGCAAACTGTTTGGCCCCCAAATTTTAAGATTTACTTAATCTTTAATAGTCATCCTTATTTAAATGCGTAGCATACTGTTAGGTGCATGAAGAATGAACAACATTGTCCTAGAGGAGCTTGAAGATTTTGCACCGTACGATATAATGAATTCTAATTTTCCCAACCATTGAGCCCCATCATGTATCTAGTTTGTTTAGGACTTTAACCTCTGTATCTTTTAGCGTGCTTAAAGGGGATCTTTACTGTTTTTTTTTTTACTTAAACTGGGTATGTCCTCCAATTTCTACTGTTCCACTGATTTTGGAACAGTTTTACTTTTTCTTCTGTGCCTCTCCATACGAAAGTTATGCCCCCTTGAAATAAAGATGCAAATTTTTCCCTTCAACCACAGAACTTCTCAATGGGCGTTTCTTTCCATCCTCTGACAGTGGCCAATCAAAACAAGGCCACACCCACAGACAGATATATGCCCTGTGTTATGTGACAGAATATTTGCATCATTATTACTAAGGGGCATAACTTTGGAACAGAAAGACATAGAAGAAAAAGAAAAACTGTTCTAGAATCAGTGAAGTAGGAGGTGCTCAGTTTAAATTAAAATATCCAGTGAAAGGTCCCCTTTAAATAATTTGATAATACTTAAAACTTGCTTATGTTAATGTGATTATTGTGTGCACAAATCTCATGGTGACAACACACATTCTACAAGCTTTTTGGGTGCTTTGCAAGTTTGAACATGAATTCTTCACATTCTGCCTACCCTAATCTTATGTATCTGGTTTTCTGTCTGCAGCACAGAAATGCAAGATGAAAAGAATATCCATCTTCTATATGATGTGTAGTATATCGTCCCCTGTGAAATTCCCCCAAGTGAGGCAGGGACATTAAAATAAGAAACAAAACCAATTAAGATATGATTGCAAATGGTTAAGAGATGAGGCTTGGAGATACACGGGAGATCTGATAATACGGTAAGTGAGCTGTAATGGAGTGTTAATAAATCCCAAAGCGTCATAATAACACAAAACCATAACCGTGTCATAAAAATTATGTATATAGTCATGATAAAGAAAATGAAGGCAGCAATATATCTGCCGCTTCTGTGTTCCATTATGTTCCATTTTTGCTGGATGTGGTTCAAGTTCTACAGTACATCAGAGGACACTATAGAAACACCCCAGGTCAAATCCTATCATTGATGTCTGACACAGGGATCATAAATTCAAAAAGCATCAGAAGTTTTGCTCCTCTTGATAGTAGTTTAGCTGAAAAGTTGGGCCGTCTCCAGATATAATATTAGATTACATTTCTGATTTATTCAACTTGGTAAAAAATGTCTGTAGGCACTAGACTCAGGATAGTACTACCTCCTTGTCTCTTCATGTAAATTATGTAGATACAGATAGTACTGATAGCATCTTTTCATGTTTAGAATGTACTGTATTTACACAGAATGATCTCCATCTAAAAAAAAAATCACTTGGACATAGGGAGTACTGAATATATGTGTCTGCTTACAATTGATAAGGAAGATAATAGATTTGCTTCTGTTTACATATAAAAAATATAAGCACAGATAGTGCTGTCTACCTGTTTTCCTACAAATGATGTAGAAAGAGATAGTAGTACTTTCCTATAGCTTAACATATACCGTGTGTATGGAAAGTATTCAGACCCATTTAAATTTTTCACTTGTTGTTTCATTGCAGCCATTTGGATCGCGGTGTGCCGGTGGTATAGGGAAGCATCACGCAGGGAGGGGGCTCCCGGCGGCTTCCCTGAAACCCCCACAGCAACGCGATGTGATCGCGTTGCTGCGAGGGTCTCTTACTTCCTCCTTCTCCTTGCAGGCCCGGATCCAAGATGGCTGTGGCAACCGGGTCCTGCAGGGAGGGAGGTGGCTTACCAAGTGCCTGCTCAGAGCAGGCACTGTGAAGCCTGGAGCTGTGCATGTCAGATCGCTGATCTGACACACTGCACAGCAAAGTGTCAGATCAGTGATCTTACATTATAACATAATGCCCCCCCCCCCCCCCCGGGGCAATGTTATAGTGTAAAAAAAAATATTCACATGTGTAATAAAAAATTTAAAAAAATCCCCCCCCCCAAAAAAAATATTGTTCTTATAAATACATTTCTTTATCTAAATTTTAAAAAAAACAATAAAAGTACACATATTTAGTATCGCCACGTCCGTAACGACCCCACCTATAAAACTGTCCTGCTAGTTAACCCCTTGAGTGAACGCGGTAAAAAAAAAAAAAAACGGGGCAAAAAACAACGCTTTATTATCATACCGCCAAGCAAAAAGTGGAATAACACGAGATCAAAAAGACCGAAATAAATAATTATGGTACCTCTGAAAACGTCATCTAGTCCTGCAAAAAACGAGCCACAATACATCATCATCAGAGAAAAAATAAAAAAGTTATAGTCCTCAGAATAAAGCGATGCAAAAATAATTATTTTTATAGTTTTATCGTATAAAAGCGGCAAAACATTAAAAAAAATATAAATGAGGTATCGCTGTAATTGTACTGATCCGAAGAATAAAACTGCTTTATCCATTTTACCAAACGCGGAACGGTATAAACGCCTCCCCCAAAAGAAATTCATGAATAGCTGGTTTTTGGTCATTCTGCCTCACAAAAATCGGAATAAAAAGCGATCAAAAATTTTCACGTGCCCGAAAATGTTACCAATAAAAATGTCAACTTGTCCCGCAAAAAACAAGACCTCACATGACTCTGTGGACCAAAATATGGAAAAATTATAGCTCTCAAAATGTGGTAATGCAAAAAATATTTTTTGCAATAAAAAGCGTCTTTCAGTGTGTGACGGCTGCCAATCATAAAAATCCGCTAAATAACCTGCAATAAAAGTAAATCAAGCCCCCCTTCATCACCCCCTTAGTTAGGGAAAAATAAAAAAAAATTAAAAAATGTATTTATTTCCATTTTCCCGTTAGGGTTAGGGCTAGGGTTAGGGCTAAGGTTAGGGTTAGGGTTGGGGCTAGGGTTAGGGCTAGGGTTAAGGCTACAGTTAGGGTTGGGGCTAAAGTTAGGGTTAGGATTGGGGCTAACATTAGGGTTAGGGTTGGGGCTAAAGTTAGGGTTAGGGTTTGGATTACATTTACAGTTGGGAATAGGGTTGGGATTAGGGTTAGGGGTGTGTTTAGGGTTACCGTTGAGATTAGGGTTAGGGGTGTGTTTGGATTAGGGTTTCAGTTATAATTGGGGGGTTTCCACTGTCAGGGGCTCTCCAAACGTGACATGGCGTCCGATCTCAATTCCAGCTAATTCTGCGTTGAAAAAGTAAAACAGTGCTTCTTCCCTTCTGAGCTCTCCCGTGTGCCCACACAGGGATTTACCCCAACATATGGGGGATCAGCGTACTCAGGACACATTGGACAACAACTTTTGGTGTCCAATTTCTCCTGTTACCCTTGGGAAAATACAAAACTGGGGGCTAAAAAATAATTTTTGTGGAAAAAAAAAGGATTTTTTATTTTCACGGCTCTGCGTTATATACTGTAGTGAAACACTTGGGGGTTCAAAGTTCTCACAACACATCTAGATAAGTTCCTTGGGGGGTCCAGTTTGCAATGTGGGGTCACTTGTGGGGGGTTTCTACTGTTTAGGTACATTAGGGGCTCTGCAAATGCAATGTGACGCCTACAGACCATTCCATCTAAGTCTGCATTCCAAATGGCGCTCCTTCCCTTCCGAGCTCTCCCATGCGCCCAAACGCTGGTTCCCCCCCACATATGGGGTATCAGCGTACTCAGGACAAATTGGACAACAACTTTTGGGGTCCTATTTCTCCTGTTACCCTTGGGAAAATATAAAACTGGGGGCTAAAAAATAAGTTTTGTGGGAAAAAAAAGATTTTTTATTTTCATGGCTCTGTGTTATAAACTGTAGTGAAACACTTGGGGGTTCAAAGCTCTCACAACACACCTAGATGAGTTCCTTAGGGGGTCTACTTTCCAAAATGGTGTCACTTGTGGGGGGTTTCAATGTTTAGGCACATCAGGGGCTCTCTAAACGCAACATGGCGTCCCATCTCAATTCCAGTCAATTTCGCATTGAAAAGTCAAATGGCGCTCCTCCCCTTCCGAGCGCTGCCATGTGCCCAAACAGTGGTTTACCCTCACATTTGGGGTATCAGCGTACTCAGGACAAATTGTACAACAACTTTTGTGGTCCAATTTCTTCTCTTACCCTTGGGAAAATAAAAGATTGGGGGCGAAAAGATCATTTTTGTGAAAAAATATGATTTTTTATATTTATGGCTCTGCATTATAAACTTCTGTGAAGCACTTTGTGGGTCAAAGTGCTCACCACACATCTAGATAAGTTCCTTAGGGGGTCTACTTTCTAAAATGGTGTCACTTGAGGGGGGTTTCAATGTTTAGGCACATCAGTGGCTCTCCAAACGCAACATGGCGTCCCATCTCAATTCCTGTAAATTTTGCATTGAAAAGTCAAATGGCGCTCCTTCCCTTCCGAGCTCTGCAATGTGCCCAAACAGTGGTTTACTCCCAAATATAGGGTATCAGCGTACTCAGAAGAAATTGGACCCCAAACATTGTTGTAAAATTTGTCCTCTTACCCACGGGAAAATAAAAAATTGGGGGTGAAAAAATCATTTTTGTGAAAAAATATGATTTTTTATTTTTATGACTCTGCATTATAAACTTCTGTGAAGCACTTGGTGGGTCAAAGTGCTCACCACACATCTAGATAAGTTCCTTAGGGGGTCTACTTTCCAAAATGGTGTCACTTCTGGGGGGTTTCAATGTTTAGGCACATCAGGGGCTCTCCAAACGCAACTCGGCGTCCCATCTCAATTCCAGTCAATTTTGCATTGAAAAGTCAAATGGCGCTCCTTCCCTTCCGAGCTCTGCCATGCACCCAAACAGTGGTTTACCCCCACATGTGGGGTATCAGCGTACTCAGGACAAATTGTACAACAACCATTGCGGTCCATTTTCTCCTGTTACTCTTGGTAAAATAAAACAAATTGGAGCTGAATTAAATTTTTTGTGAAAAAAAGTTAAATGTTCATTTTTATTTAAACATTCTAAAAATTCCTGTGAAACACCTGAAGGGTTAACAAACTTCTTGAATGTGGTTTTTAGCACCTTGAGGGGTGCAGTTTTTAGAATGGTGTCACACTTGGGTATTTACTATCATATAGACCCCTCAAAATGACTTAAAATGAGATGTGGTCCCTAAAAAAAATGGTGTTGTAAAAATGAGAAATTGCTGGTCAAATTTTAACCCTTATAACTCCCTAACAAAAAAAAATTTGGTTCCAAAATTGTGCTGAAGAAAAGTAGACATGTGGGAAATGTTACTTATTAAGTACTTTGTGTGACATATCTCTGTGATTTAACTGCATAAAAATTCACATTTTGGAAAATTGTGAAATTTTCTAAATTTTTGCCAAATTTCCATTTTTTTCATAAATAAATGCAGGTAATATCAAAGAAATTTTACCACTATCATGAAGTACAATATGTCACGAGAAAACAATGTCAGAATCACTGGGATCCGTTGAAGCGTTTCAGAGTTATAACCTCATAAAGGGACAGTGGTCAGAATTGTAAAAATTGGCCTGGTCATTAACGTGCAAACCACCCTTGGGGGTAAAGGGGTTAATGTGAAAAAATTAAATTTTTTAAATTTTCCAAATGGCTGCAATGAAACAAAGAGTGAAAAAATTAAAGGGGTCTGAATACTTTCTGTACCCACTGTATGTTCAGAGTAAATATGCTACAGTCTCCTAGTAAATTATGCAGGTACAGATAGTACTGCCTTCCTATCTTCCAGTACAAGATGTAAACTCTAATGTTACTGAATCCTTTTCTCTGTTTTGTAGATAATGAAGGCACAGATAGTACTGGCTTCAAGTAGAATATGAAAACTCTAATTTTATTAAATTCTTTTCTCTGTCTAGTACATGATGAAGGCACAGATAGTGCTGGCTTCCAGTATAATATGTAAACTCTAATATTACAGAATTTTTTCCCTGTCCTGTAGATGAAGGCATAGATAGTGCTGCCTTCCTGTCTTCCAGTATAAAAAGTAAACGCTAATATATCTGAATCTTGTTCTCTGTTCTGTAGATGATGAGGGCACAGTTTGTATTGCCTCACAGCCTCTACCTGTGCATGATATAAGCAATAGCATTTATAAAACAATATTTGTGCCTTCCTGTGAAATATATACAGTAGATACAGATAGTACTGGCTCCCCGTCTCTCCTTGTAAATGATGTCCAGATATTACTGTATTCCTGACTTTCTGTAAATGGTGTAGACACAGATATTACCACCTTCCTGTCTCTCTCTGGGTGATTAATTTTGCTGAAGTTTCTGTTTATGAAGTCACCAAAATAGTAAGTAGTCCCACAATAAGTTAGCAAGAAAATTCCAAGAAATTGTTTTAGAACCCTACAACCACCAACTCTTGGGTAAACATACTGCCTGTTCAACCGGTGCGGCTGCATCGGGCCCGGAGACTCTGGGGTGCCCCTGCAGGGCAGCTAATAATGAGGGCAATATGGCCAGTTAATCTGGCCTCGAGGTTCCGGCGGGCCCTGGCCAGATTGTCCTCATGTGCGGCTGGCAGAAAGCGATCCCTGCAGATCCGCTGCCTGCAAGAGAAAATTGCATCAGAGTGGAGCTGCAGGGAATGGGATCCGTCCTGCTTCCTGCCCGTGCTTCCTGTCTCACACAGCAGCGGCTAAATGACATCATCATTCAGCGCCGCAGCTGTGCAAGACAGGAAGCTGACGGCAATGGTGCGGCTTCAGGATGCCATGCGCAGAGGTGGTGTGTGTGTGTATGCAGAGAGGTGAATGGTGCTGTTTGTGTCAGTGCATGTGTAGGTGGAGGAGAGGGCCATGATGGGGGTGATGGGGCAGAAGGCAATGATTGGGTTTACAGAAAAGGCAATGATGGGGGTGATGGGGCAGAAGGCAATGATTGGGTCGACGGAGAGGGCAATGATAGGGGTGGTGAGGGAGAAAGCAATGATGGGTGGTGGAAAGGGCAATAATGTGGTGGTGGGGGAGGAGGAATTGATGGAGGTGGTGAATGGGCAATAATGGGGGTAGTGGGGAGGAGGAAATGAAGGAGACGGTGGGGGAAAAGACAATGGTGTGGTGGTGGAAAAGGCAATGATGGGGATGAGGAAATGATAGAGGTCGTGGAATGGGTAATGATGGGGTGGTGGGGAGAAGCAATGATGGTGGTGGCGGAAAGGGCAATGATGGGGATGGTGGGGGAGAAGGAAATGATGGAGGTCGTGGAATGGGGAATGATGGGGGTGGTGGGGAAAAGACAATGATGATGGTGGAAAAGACAATGATGGGGTGGTGGGGAGGAGGAAATGATGGAAGTGGTGGAATGGGTAATGATGGTGGCAGTGGAAAGAATAATGATGGGGTGGTGGGAGGAGGCAATGATGGAGGTGGTGGAATAGGCAATAATAGGGTGGTGGGGAGAAAGCAATAATGGAAGTGGTGAAGAGGCCTATCATGGAGGTGGGGGAGAGGGGAATAATGGGTTGTGGTGGGTGGAGGACAATGAGGGGTGTGGGGGATTAGGATGGGAGGAAAGGGGATTTATAATGGATTTAGGTACAGGGGGAGGTGATAGAAGACATTATTATCAATTATTATGTCTAACACAGTCCCTTAGTATAAAGTGTATTCACTTATTATGTATAGCACAGTCCCTTAGTATATAGTGTACTCACATATGTATAGCACAGTCCCTTAGTGTACTCACTTATTATATATAACACCATCCTTATTTACATAGTTTCCTCTTTTGTTATGTATAACACCATCCCTTATTACGTACCATCCTCTCTAGTTATATATGATGCCCTCCCTTATTATATAGTTTCCTCTGCTAAGTACAGTGCTGTCTCTTACATAGTGTATTCTTGAGACTTTTGTTATTCACAGTGCCCTCTTTTATTACATAGTCCCTTCTCTTGTTAGATATAAAATGATTACTGATGGAGGAGCCGTGACCAGACTACCAGTCTATCAGCTCCTCCTTTAGAAAAGAAGCTTTCCCATCCTCCATCAGCCATCAATGCATTATACAGATAACAAGACAGGACAGTATGTAATAAAACCAGGGCTCTTTAAAATGCAAAATGTAAGGGATGGTGCTGTACACAACAAGAGAGGGCACTGTATAATAATATTAAAAAATCCATTTATTTATTCTTCAAGCACTATTTAAGTGCCCAAGTGGTAAAAAAAAAAAAAAGTAAAACCCCTTTATGATCACTGGCAGTTGGAGCTCTGGTATCACCATGTCCGTTTCACAGCCAGGTTACGAGTGCAGCGCCACAGCAAGGTGACGAGAGCAGCACCACACCCATGTGACGAGAACAGCGCTACAGCCAGATGACGAGAGCAGCGCCACAACTAGGTGACGAGAGAAGTGCGACAGCCAGGTGACGAGAGCAGCACCACACCCAAGTGACTAGAGAACGGCCACAGCCAGGTGACAAGAGAAGTGCCACAGCCAGGTGGCGAGAGCAGTGCTACAGCCACGTGAGGAGCGCAGCGCCACAGCCAGGTGATGAGAGCAGTGCCACAGCCAGGTGACAAGAGCAGCGCCACACCCAGGTGACGAGAGCTGTGCCACACCCAGGTGACGAGAGAAGTGCCACAGCCAGGTGACGAGAGAAGTGCCACAGCCAGGTGACAAGAGAAGTGCCACAGCCATGTGACGAGAGCAGCGCTACAGCCAGGTGACGAGCGCAGCGCCACAGCCAGGTGATGAACGCAGCGCCACAGCCAGGTGACGAGCGCAGCGCCACACCCAGGTGGCGAGAGCTGTGCCATACTCAGGTGACGAGAGAAGTGCCACAGCCAGGTGACGAGAGAAGTGCCACAGCCAGGTGACGAGAGCAGCGCTACAGCCAGGTGACGAGCGCAGCGCCACAGCCAGGTGATGAGCGCAGCGCCACAGCCAGGTGATGAGAGAAGTGCCACAGCCAGGTGACAAGAGCAGCGCCACACCCAGGTGACAAGAGCTGCGCCACACCCAGGTGACGAGAGAAGTGCCACAGCCAGGTGACGAGAGAAGTGCCACAGCCAGGTGACGAGAGAAGTGCCATAGCCAGGAGACGAGAGCAGCGCTACAGCCAGGTGACGAGCGCAGCGCCACAGCCAGGTGTCGAGCGCAGCGCCACAGCCAGGTGATGAGAGAAGTGCCACAGCCAGGTGACAAGAGCAGCGCCACACCCAAGTGACGACAGCAGCGCCACACCCAGGTGACAAGAGCAGCGTCACAGCCAGGTGACGAGAGCAGCGCCACAGCCAGGTGATGAGAGCAGCGCCACAGCCAGGTGATGAGAGAAGCACCACAGCCAGGTGACGAGAGCAGCGCCACACCCAAGTGACGAGAGAAATGCCACAGCCAGGTGATGAGCGCAGCACCACAGCCAGATGACGAGCGCAGCGCCACAGCCAGGTGGCGAGCGCAGCGCCACACCCATGTGACAACTCACATTCTGAGCCTGTATTTTTCTCTGCATTTGATGGCTGATTATCAGCCATCAAGGGTATCTAACAGTCACGGGTGGATCCAAGTTCCACCTGTGGCTGTTAACCTGCTAAAGGCCGATGTCAATCACCTAACAAATGCTGGCTGAAAGCGTGTTAATGATCATGACATCTGAGGGTCTGCTGAAGACCCCCTGGCCTGTCACCATGATCCTCCGGATCTGGGTCGGCGTTCATAGGAGATCATGAGTTTTGCTATAAATAGCAGGGCTGAAGAACTGCTATGTATGGTATACATGAGGGGGGATTATTAAATACAGTAAAAAGTAAAAAAAAAAAAAAAAAGAAGAAAAAAAGCACACAAATGTTCAAATCACCCCTTTTTTTTGCCCCATTAAAAATAAAACAATAACAATAAAAAGATGCACATTTGGTATTGTTGCGTTTATAATCTCCTGATCTATCGAAATATAAAGCAAATTAATCCAATTGGTAAGCGATGTAACAAGAAAAAGAAAAAATTAAAAACGCCAGAATTATGTACTTTTGCTCGCAGCAACATTGCAATAAAATGTGATCAAAACATCGTATCTACACCAAAATGATATCAGTAACAACGTAAGCTCAGGGCACAAAACATTAAGCCCTCACAAAGCTCCAGATCCTGAAAAATGAGAACGTTACGGATCTTGGAAAATGATGACAAAAGCAAACTTTTTTTTTTTTTTTACTTATTTTTGAATTTTTTTCACCACTTTGATAAAAAAGATCCAATACATGTTCGGTATCTGCAAACTCGTAATGACCTGGAGAATCATAATGGCAGGTCAGTATTTCCATTTAGTGAACATAGTAAATTAAAAAAAAAAACATTGTGGAATTGCACTTTTTTTTTTTGCAATTTCACCGCACTTGGAATTTTTTTTTCCAGCACACTGTCACAACTCTTGATGCAAAAAACATGCCCTAATACGGCCAGAGAAATTTAAAAAAAAAACTTATGGCTCTTGGAAGAAGGGGAGGAAAAGCATCTTCAAAATAGAGGAAGAATCAGGACACAAAATTTAATAGAAAGTTGCCGAGTATGGCCGAAGTGGTCACAAATCTACACTAGGACACATTATTCCTGAAAGATGGAAGAAGAGAGCCAAGTTGGGGCAATGTGGATAATATATATATATATATAATTTTGGTATGTATATATATATATTTTTTTTTTTTGTATATATGTGTGTATATATATATATCTATATATATAATTTTGGTATGTATATATACATATATATATATTATTTTAATTTTTTTTTTTATTATTATTATTATTATTTTTTCACTGTTTTAGATGATTATCTATTTTTGCTGCAAATCTGTAGGTAAAATCCATGACTTTTAAGAATGAATTGCAGATTTTTTTTCACTATACGTTGAAGTCAATGGGAAAAAATCCACAGAAAATTGTAGGGAACGCCATGTTGGATGTAATCCAGTTTTCTTAGAAATCAAAATAGCTATAAAAGCAGTTATATAAATGTTAATAGAAAAAAAAGTGAAATAAAAGAGGCAAAATTATTTTTTTGATAAAAAACAAAAAGGCGTTCTAACCATCCGAAATCTCTTTTCTGTTGCCCGCTGAATGACAACGTTCCCCTCCCAGGAATACTACATGTTGCAATCCAGCCGCAGGATCATATTTTTATAATAACCCCAGCTTAACCCCCTATGTAATGCATCACGGGGCCACTGGCAGCTCGGGGCTTAGAGACTGAAGAATAGTTACAGACTGTAATTACAACACTCACATTATATATCCATTATCTGCCTGAAAAATAGCCAAACACACACGTTAGCCTCAGCGTTTTCAGACCCAGACCCGTACAGAACTGTGCGCTGAATAAATCAGTCAGCCGTATTATAAGGGGGCTTAACCCCTTAAGCCCCGAGGGTGGTTTGCACGTTAATGACCGGGCCAATTTTTACAATTCTGACCACTGTCCCTTTATGAGGTTATAACTCTGGAACGCTTCAACGGATCTTGGCGATTCTGACATTGTTTTCTCGTGACATATTGTACTTCATTTTAGTAGTAACATTTATTCGATATAACTTGCGTTTATTTGTGAAAAAAACGGAAATTTGGCGAAAATTTAGAAAGTTTCGCAATTTTCCAACTTTAAATTTTTATGCCCTTAAATCACAGAGATATCTCACGCAAAATACTTAATAAGTAACATTTCCCACATGTCTACTTTACATCAGCACAATTTTGGAACCAAAATTTTTTTTTGTTAGGGAGTTATAAGGGTTAAAAGTTGACCAGCAATTTCTCATTTTTACAACACCATTTTTTTTTAGGGACCACATCTCATTTGATGTCATTTTGAGGGGTCTATATGATAGAAAATACCCAAGTGTGAGACCATTCTAAAAACTGCACCCCTCAAGGTGCTCAAAACCACATTCAAGAAGTTTATTAACCCTTCAGGGGTTTCACAGGAATTTTTGGAATGTTTAAATAAGAATGAATATTTAACTTTTTTTCACACAAAATTTATTTCAGCTCCAATTTGTTTTATTTTACCAAGGGTAACAGGATAAAATGGATGCCAAACATTGTTGTACAATCTGTACTGAGTACGCTGATAGCCCATATGTGGGAGTAAACCACTGTTTGGGCGCATGGCAGAGCTCGGAAGGGAAGGAGCGCCATTTGACTTTTAAATGCAAAATTGACAGGAATTGAGATGGGACGCCATGTTGCGTTTGGAGAGCCACTGATGTGCCTAAACATTGAAACCCCCCACAAGTGACACCATTTTGGAAAGTAGACACCCTAAGGAACTTATCTAGATGTGTGGTGACCACTTTGACCCACCAATTGCTTCACAGAAGTTTATAATGCAGAGCCGTAAAAATAAAAAATCATATTTTTTCACAAAAATGATCTTTTCGCCCCCAATTTTTTATTTTCCCAAGAGTAAGAGAAGAAATTGGACCTCAAAAATTGTTGGCCAATTTGTCCTGAGTACGCTGATACCCCATATATGGGTGTAAACCATTGTTTGGGCGTATGGCAGAGCTCGGAAGGGAAGGAGCGCCATTTGACTTTTCAATGCAAAATTGACTGGAATTGAGATGGGACGCCATGTTGCGTTTGGAGAGCCCCTGATGTGCCTAAACATTGGAACCCCTCACAAGTGACACCATTTTGGAAAGTAGACCCCTTAAGGAACTTATCTAGATGTGTGGTGAGCACTTTGACCCAACAAGTGCTTCACAGAAGTTTATAATGCAGAGCCGTAAAAATAAAAAATCTTATTTTTTCACAAAAATGATCTTTTCGCCCCCAATTTTTTATTTTCCCAAGGGTAAGAGAAGAAATTAGACCACAAAAGTTGTTGTGCAATTTGTCCTGAGTGCGACGATACCCCATATGTGGGGGTAAACCACTTTTTGGGTGCATAGCAGAGCTCGGAAGGGAAGGAGCGCCATTTGACTTTTCAATGCAAAATTGACTGGAATTAAGTTAGGACGCCATGTTGGTTTGGAGAGCCCCTGATGTGCCTAAACATTAAAACCCCCCACAAGTGACACCATTTTGGAAACTAGACCCCATAAGGAACTTATCTAGATGTGTTTTGAGAGCTTTGAACCCCCAAATGTTTCACTACAGTTTATAACGCAGAGCCGTTAAAATAATTTTTTTTTTTTTTTCGCAAAAATTATTTTTTAGCCCCCAGTTTTGTATTTTCACAAGGGTAACATAATAAATTGGACCCCAAAAGTTGTTGTCCAATTTGTCCTGAGTACGCTGATACCCCATATGTGGGGGGGAACCACTGTTTGGGCGCATGGCAGAGCTCGGAAGGGAAGGAGCGCCATTTGGAATGCAGACTTAGATGGATTGGTCTGCAGGAGTCACGTTGCATTTGCAGAGCCCCTGATGTACCCAAACAGTACAAACCCCCCACAAGTGACCCCATATTAGAAACTAGACCTCCCAAGGAACTTATCTAGATGTGTTGTGAGAACTTTGAACCCCTAAGTGTTTCACTACAGTTTATAACGCAGAGCCGTGAAAATAAAAATTCTTTTTTTTTTTCACAAAAATGATTTTTTAGCCCCCAGCTTTGTATTTTTACAAGGGTAACAGAATAAATTGGACCCCAAAAGTTGTTGTTCAATTTGTCTTGAGTACGCTGATACCCCGTATGTGGGGGGGAACCACTGTTTGGGCGCATGGCAGAGCTCGGAAGGGAAGGAGCGCCATTTGGAATGCAGACTTAGATGGATTGGTCTGCAGGCGTCACGTTGCATTTGCAGAGCCCCTGATGTACCCAAACAGTAGAAACCACCCACAAGTGACCCCATATTGAAACTAGACCTCCCATGGAACTTATCTAGATGTGTTGTGAAAACTTTGAACCCCCAAGTGTTTCACTACAGTTTACAACGCAGAGCCGTGAAAATAAAAAATCCTTTTTTTTCCCACAAAAATGATTTTTAGCCCCCCAAATTTTTATTTTCCCAAGGATAACAAGAGAACTTGGACCCAAAAAGTTGTTGTCCAATTTGTCTCGAGTACGATGATACCCCATATGTTGGGGTAAACCCCTGTTTGGGCGCACGGGAGAGCTCGGAAGTGAAGGAGCACTGTTTTACTTTTTCAATGCAGAATTGGCTGGAATTGAGATCGGACGCCATGTCGCGTTTGGAGAGCCCCTGATGTGTCTAAACAGTGGAAACCCCCAATTATAACTGAAACCCTAATCCAAACGCACCCCTAACCCTAATCCCAACTGTAACCCTAACCACACACCTAACCCTGACACACCCCTAATTCTAATCCCAACCCTAATCCCAACCGTAAATGTAATACAAACCCTAACCCTAACCCTAGCCCTAACCCTAGCCCTAACCCTAACCCTAATGGGAAAATGGAAATAAATACATTTTTTTTAATTTTATTATTTTTCCCTAAGGCTAGGTTCACATTGCATTAGGGAAATCCGTTTAGCACTAGCGGATTGCGCTAACGCAATGTCTTTTTAGGTGTCGTGTTTAGTGGTCGCGTTAACGTCCCCGCTCTGGAAGATCGGGGATCGGACCTCGGGCGCGCCGCGGACGCTGCAAGCAGCGTCTGAGGCGCGCCACAAAAGAACGGCACCTTGCTAGCGCGAGCCGAAAATGGCACGCTCTAGCGATGCGCTACACCCGAAAATCACATTGCTGTCAATGGTTGTGCTAACGGACCCGTTGCACGGCGTTAATTGTGACATTTTCGCCGTGCAACGCTGTCCGTTAGCGTTAACCCATTAACGCAATGTGAACCTAGCCTAACTAAGGGGGTGATGAAGGGGGGTTTGATTTACTTTTATAGCGAGTTTTTTATATCGGATTTTTATGATTGGCAGCCGTCACACACTAAAAGACGCTTTTTATAGCAAAAAAGTTTTTGTGTCTCCACATTTTGAGACCTATAATTTTTCCATATTTTGGTCCACAGAGTCATGTGAGGTCTTGTTTTTTGCGGGACGAGTTGACGTTTTTATCGGTTACATTTTCGGACATGTGACAGTTTTTGATCGCTTTTTATTCCGATTTTTTGTGAGGCAGAATGACCAAAAACCAGCTATTCATGAATTTCTTTTGGGGGAGGCGTTTATACCGTTCCGCGTTTGGTAAAATTGATGAAGCAGTTTTATTCTTCGGGTCAGTACGATTACAGCGACACCTCATTTATATCATTTTTTTTATGTTTTGGCGCTTTTATACGATAAAAGCTATTTTATAGAAAAAATAATTATTTTGGCATCGCTTTATTCTCAGGACTATAACTTTTTTATTTTTTTGGTTATGATGCTATATGGCGGCTCGTTTTTTGCGGGACAAGATGACGTTTTCAGAGGTACCATGGTTATTTATATCCGTCTTTTTGATCGCGTGTTATTCCACTTTTTGTTCAGCGTTATGATAATAAAGCGTTGTTTTTTGGCTCGTTTTTTTTTTTTTTTTCTTACGGTGTTCACTGAAGGGGTTAACTAGTGGGCCAGTTTTATAGGTCGGGTCGTTACGGACGCGGCGATACTAAATATGTGTACTTTTATTGTTTTTTTTGTTTTTTTTTTATGTAAAGAAATGTATTTATGGGAATAATATTTTTTTTTTTCTGCTTTATTTAGGAATTTTTTTTTTATTTTTTTTTACAAGTGTGGAAATTTTTTTTTTTACTTTTTCACTTTGTCCCAGGGGGGGACATCACAGATCACCGATCTGACAGTGTGCACAGCACTCTGTTAGATCGGTGATCTGACATACAGCCGGGCAGGATTAGAGCTGCAGCTGCAGCCTGATCCTGACCCGGAAGTGCTCCCTGCAGGACCCGGATGCAGCCCGGCGGCCATTTTGGATCCGGGGACTGCAGGGAGAAGACGCTCGGTACACGGTGAGCACATCACCGTGTACCGATCGTCTCAGGGAAGCCCGCAGGGAGCCCTCTCCCTGCGCGATGCTTCCCTGCACCGCCGGCACACCGCGATCATCTTTGATCGCGGTGTGCCGGGGGTTAATGTGCCGGGAGCGGTCCGTGACCGCTCCTGGCACATAGTGCCGGATGTCAGCTGCGATAGGCAGCTGACACCCGGCCGCGATCGGCCGCGCTCCCCCCGTGAGCGCGGCCGATCGCATATGACGTACTATCCCGTCCATGGGAATTAAGTCCCAGGTCACCTGGACGGGATAGTACGTCATATGGGATTAAGGGGTTAAGGAACATAAAAAAAGCAGTGACATCTCGCCACATTAACTCTTTCGGACCAGATTGCTCATATAAACAATCGATGAGAGTTCGGCTAATTTTTCTCGAAGACTTTCAATATTTAGTTACAGCTAATTCTATACCATAAATGAGACAAATAAGGGTCTTCTTTTTATCTGGCCATTATAGAGGGGAGTTTCATACATAGCCTCCCCCTATAATAAGTAGCAGTTCTGTTTTTTACTGGATGTGGAGGGCATGCAATACCACATTTTGCCTGTAGTGGCTGCTGTAGAGCTAACTGTAAATTCATTCTGTAAAATTCAGATGTTTGCTGGGGGTCTGGGGGGATTCAAGGTGTTGTCTGAGATGAGAGAGCCCCTTAAATCACGTCAATTACAGCTTTATAACGTGGCCATTATATGTCGTCTCTCATGCTCCTGATTTTTAAAACAACTAAGGCAAGGCAGGTTTTATTGAATTGACTACAATAAAGAAAAGCATCTGATAAGCAATAAAATTGTAACATTTGATACAACTACACTGCTCAAAAAAATAAAGCGAACACTTAAACAACGGGATCTAACTCCAAGTAAATCAAACTTCTGTGAAATCAAACTGTCCACTTAGGAAGCAACACTGTTTGACAATCAATTTCACATGCTGTTATGCAAATGGAATAGACAACAGATGGAAATTATTGGCAATTATCAAGACACACTCAATAAAGGAGTGGTTCTGCAGGTGGGGACCACAGACCACATCTCAGTACCAATGCTTTCTGGCTGATGTTTTGGTCACTTTTGAATGTTGGTTGTGCTTTCACACTCATGGTAGCATGAGACAGACTCTACAACCCACACAAGTGGCTCAGGTAGTGCAGCTCATCTAGGATGGCACATCAATGCGAGCTGTGGCAAGAAGGTTTCCTGTGTCTGTGAACATAGTGTCCAGAGGCTGGAGGCGCTACCAGGAGACAGGCCAGAACACCAGGAGACGTGGAGGGGGCCGCAGGAGGGCAACAACCCAGCAGTAGGACCGCTACCTCTGCCTTTGTGCAAGAAGGAACAGGAGGAGCACTGCCAGAGCCCTGGAAAATGACCTCCAGCAGACCACAAATGTGCATGTGTCTGCACAAACGGTTAGAAACCGACTCCATGAGGATGGTCTGAGTGCCCGACGCCCACAAATGGGGGTTGTGCTCACAGCCCAACACCGTGCAGGACGCTTGGCATTTTCCACAGAACAACAGGATTTGAAAATTTGCCACTGGCGCCCTGTGCTCTTCACATATGAAAGCAGGTTCACACTGAGCACACGTGACAGACGTGACAGAGTCTGGAGATGGCGTGGAGAGCGATCTGCTGCCTGCAATATCCTTCAGCATGACTGGTTTGGCAGTGGGTCAGTAATGGTTTGGGGTGGCATTTCTTTGGAGGGCTTCACAGCCCTCCATGTACTCGCCAGAGGTAGCCTGACTGCCATAAGGTACCGAGATGAGATCCTCAGACCCCTTGTGAGACCATATGCTGGTGCGGTTGGCCCTGGGTTCCTCATAATGCAGGACAATGCCAGACCTCATGTGACTGGAGTGTCAGCAGATCCTGCAAGATGAAGGCATTGAAGCTATGGACTGGCCCACCCATTCCCCAGACCTGAAAATGATTGAGCACATCTGGGACATCATGTCACGCTCCATCCACCAACGTCACGTTGCACCACAGACTGTCCAGGAGTTGGCGGATGCTTTAGTCCAGGTCTGGGAGGAGATCCCTCAGTAGACCATCTGCCGCCTCATCAGGAGCATGCCCAGGTGTTGTAGGGAGATCATACAGGCATGTGGAGGCCACACACACTACTGAGCATCATTTCCCTGTCTTGAGGCATTTCCACTGAAGTTGGATCAGCCTGTAATTTGATTTTCGACTTTGATTTTGAGCCTCATTCCAACTCCAGACCTCCATGGGATATTAATGTTGATTTACATTGATAATTGTTATGTTTTATTGTTCTGAACACATTCCACTATGTAATGAATAAAGATTTACAACTGGAATGTTTCATTCAGTGATATCTAAGATGTGGTATTTTAGCGTTCCCTTTATTTTTTGGAGCAGTGTATGAAACAGTAAAAACTGCTTCATACAGAATACATAGTGATGTAATGACGTCATGTTATGGGGCTTATACACTGTGTACATGATTCACAGTCATAGAGCATTGTGCCGGATCACAGGTGTGTAGTAACCAGGCCTGGAGGAAAGTCTGGATGACGGCTCCATCACTGATGTCACTGCACCGTGTAAATCCTGGGTAAATCTAGATGATGTCATCTATCTATTATCTATCTATCATCTCTCTATCAACTATTATCTATCAATCTATTATCTATCCATTATCTATCTAGTTTTCTTTTTATTGGCTATCTACTTTTTATTTATCTTGCTGTTTCTTTCTTTTTCCTTTTTTCTTTCTTATTCTATTTACATACATATCTATATATCTGTCTATTTATTTATATTTCTTTTTATCTATCCACGAATCTATTTCTCTGAACCTCTCTCTTTCCATTTCTCTATCTGCATCTGTCATACTGTATGCAGCTATCTGTATTGCTTTTCCTTTTTAGATTGCGTTCTTTCTTTTTCTCTATATTCCTCTTTCTTTCTATCTATATAGCTTTTTCTTTCTTTCTTTCTTTCTTTCCTTCTTTCTTTCATTCTTTCTTTGGAGATTGCTCTTTCTTTCCTTCTATCTACAAGTGCTTCTCACAAAATTAGAATATCATCAAAAAAAATTATTTATTTCAGTTCTTCAATACAAAAAGTGAAACTCATATATTATATAGAATCATTACACATAGAGGGATCTATTTCAAGTGTTTATTTCTGTTAATATTGATGATTATGTCTTACAGCCAATGAAAAACCCAAAATTCATTATCTCAGTAAATTAGAATACTTTATAACACCAGCTTGAAAAATGATTTTAAAATCCGAAATTTTGGCCTCCTGAAATGTATGTTCAGTAAAGGCAATCAATACTTGGTCGGGCTCCTTTTGCACCAATTATTACATCAATGTGGCATGGCATGGAGGCGATCAGCCTGTGGTACTGCTGAGGTGCTATGGAAGCCCAGGTTGCTTTGATAGCAGCCTTCAGCTCGTCGGCATTGTTGAGTCTGGTGTCTCATCTTCCTCTTGACAATACCCCATAGATTCTTTATGGGATTAAGGTCAGGCGAGTTTGCTGCCAATCACGCACAGTGATACTGTTGTCTGTAAACCAGGTATTGGTACTTTCTGCAGTGTGGACAGGGGCCAAGTCCTGCTGGAGAATGAAATTTCCATCTCCAAAAAGCTTGTCAGCAGAGGAAAACATGAAGTGCTCGAAAATTTCCTGGTAGATGGCTGCGCTGACTTTGGTCTTGATAAAACACAGTGGACCTACAGCAGCAGATGACATGGCTCCCAAACCATCACTGATTGTGGAGACTTCACACTAGACCTCCAGCAGATAGTATTGTGGCCTCTGCACTCTTCCTCCAGACTCTGGGACCTTGATTTCCGAATGAAATGCAACATTTACTTTCCTTGTAGAGTGTGTCAGTGACTGCCTTCTGGACATCTGTCAAGTCAGCAGTCTTCCTCATGATTGTGGAGCTACTGAACAGACTAAAGGTACCTTCACACTGAACAACTTAACAACGATAACGATAGCGATCCGTGACGTTGCAGCGTCCTGGATAGCGATATCGTTGTGTTTGACACGCAGCAGCGATCTGGATCCTGCTGTGACTGTCATGATCCCAATGGCAGGGGATCACAAAAGGACAAGCACAAAAAACAAAACAAGCTCTAGGGTGATGGAAACTGAGCTGACCGCGATCCTGAACCTAAACACACAACTAGCTGTAGCCGGGGAACGTGCCTACGATGATTCCTAGACGTCTCGCGCCAGCCGAAGGACTAACTTCCCCTATTAGAAGAAACACAGACCTCTCTTGCCTCCAGAGAAACACCCCACAGAAATAGCAGCCCCCCACATGTAATGACGGTGAAATGAGAGGAAAGCACATACGTAGTTATGAAAACAGATTCAGCAAAAAGAGGCCCGCTAAAGCTAGATAGCAGAGGATACAAAAGTGAACTGCGCGGTCAGCGAAAAACCCTACAAAAAAACCATCCTGAAATTACTTGAACTCATGTGCCAACTCATGGAACATGAGGAGTAATATCAGCCCACTAGAGCAACCAGCAAAAAGGAATCACATATCTGCAAGCTGGACTAAGACAAAAATTAAGCAAAACGTGGAACAGGAAAATCAAAAACTTAGCTTGTCCTGAAGATTACAGAAGCGGGAAGCAGAGGTAACAAGACACACTGATTACATTGATAGCCGGCGAGGAAATGACAAGAAAGCCAGGTTAAATAGGAAACTCCCATATCCTGATAGAACAGGTGGACACCAGAGACCACAGAAAACACAAGTCACCCAGTACCATCTGTAACCACCAGAGGGAGCCCAAAAACAGAATCCACAACAGTACCCCCCCCTTGAGGAGGGGTCACCGAACCCTCACGAGAACCACCAGGGCGACCAGGATGAGCCCTATGAAATGCACGGACCAAATCAGCAGCATGAACATCAGAGGCAACCACCCAAGAATTATCCTCCTGACCATAACCCTTCCACTTGACCAAATATTGGAGTTTCCGTCTGGAAACACGAGAATCCAAGATCTTCTCCACAACATACTTCAATTCTCCCTCCACCAGCACCAGAGCAGGAGGTTCAAGCGAAGGAACAACAGGTACCTCATACTTCCGCAACAACGACCGATGGAACACATTATGAATAGCAAACGATGCCGGGAGATCCAAACGAAACGACACAGGGTTAAGAATTTCCAAGATCCTATAGGGACCGATGAACCGAGGCTTGAACTTAGGAGAAGAGACCTTCATAGGAACAAAACGAGAAGACAACCACACCAAGTCCCCAACACGAAGTCGAGGACCCACGCGGCGACGGCGATTAGCAAACTGCTGAGCCCTCTCCTGGGACAACTTCAAATTGTCCACCACATGACTCCAAATCTGATGCAACCTATCCACCACCATGTCCACTCCAGGACAATCAGAAGGCTCCACCTGACCAGAGGAAAAACGAGGATGAAACCCCGAATTACAAAAGAAAGGAGAAACCAAGGTCGCAGAACTAGCCCGATTATTAAGGGCAAATTCGGCAAGCGGCAAAAAGGTAACCCAGTCATCTTGATCAGCAGAAACAAAACACCTTAAATAAGTTTCCAAGGTCTGATTAGTTCGTTCCGTCTGGCCATTCGTCTGAGGATGAAATGCAGACGAAAAGGACAAATCAATGCCCATCTTAGCACAGAACGTCCGCCAAAATCTAGACACAAACTGGGATCCCCTGTCAGAAATGATGTTCTCCGGAATCCCATGCAAACGAACCACGTTCTGAAAAAACAGAGGGACCAACTCAGAGGAGGAAGGTAACTTAGGCAAGGGTACCAGATGAACCATCTTAGAAAAGCGGTCACACACAACCCAGATGACGGACATTTTTTGAGAGACAGGGAGATCCGAAATAAAGTCCATGGAAATGTGCGTCCAAGGCCTCTTCGGGATAGGCAAAGGTGACAACAATCCACTGGCCCGAGAACAGCAAGGCTTAGCCCGAGCGCAAACTTCACAAGACTGCACAAAAGAACGCACATCCCTCGACAAGGAAGGCCACCAAAAAGACCTGGCCACCAAGTCTCTAGTACCAAATATTCCAGGATGACCTGCCAACGCAGAAGAATGGACCTCGGAGATGACTCTACTGGTCCAACCATCCGGAACAAACAGTCTTTCAGGCGGACAACGATCAGGTTTATCCGCCTGAAACTCCTGCAAAGCACGTCGCAAGTCTGGGGAGACAGCCGACAAAATCACCCCATCCCTAAGGATACCAGTGGGCTCAGAATTTCCAGGGGAGTCAGGCACAAAACTCCTAGAAAGAGCATCCGCCTTCACATTCTTTGAACCTGGCAGGTATGAAACCACAAAATCGAAACAGAAGAAAAACAGTGACCAACGAGCCTGTCTAGGATTCAGACGCTTGGCAGACTCAAGGTAAATCAGATTTTTGTGATCAGTCAAGACCACCACACGATGTCTAGCACCCTCAAGCCAATGACGCCACTCCTCAAATGCCCACTTCATGGCCAAAAGCTCCCGATTACCAACATCATAATTCCGCTCAGTGGGCGAAAACTTTCTAGAAAAGAACGCACATGGCTTCATCACTGAGCAATCGGAGCTTCTCTGCGACAAAACCGCCCCCGCTCCAATCTCGGAAGCATCAACCTCAACCTGAAAAGGAAGCGAAACATCTGGCTGACGCAACACAGGAGCAGAAGAAAACCGGCGCTTAAGTTCCCGAAAGGCCTCCACAGCCGCAGGAGACCAATCAGCAACATCAGCACCCTTCTTAGTCAAATCCGTCAAAGGCTTAACAACACTAGAAAAATTAGTTATGAAACGACGATAAAAATTAGCAAAGCCCAAGAACTTCTGTAGACTCTTAAGAGATGTAGGCTGCGTCCAGTCACAAATAGCCTGAACCTTGACGGGATCCATCTCAATAGTAGAAGGGGAAAAAATATACCCCAAAAAAGAAATCTTCTGGACTCCAAAGAGACACTTTGAACCTTTTACAAACAAAGAATTGGCCCGCAGGACCTGAAACACCTTCCTGACCTGCTGAACATGGGACTCCCAGTCATCAGAAAAAACCAAAACATCATCCAAATACACAATCATAAATTTATCCAGATATTCACGGAAAATATCGTGCATAAAGGACTGGAAGACAGAAGGAGCATTAGAAAGTCCAAAAGGCATCACCAAATACTCAAAATGGCCCTCAGGCGTATTAAATGCGGTTTTCCACTCATCACCCTGCTTTATCCGCACAAGATTATACGCACCCCGAAGATCAATCTTAGTGAACCATTTAGCCCCCTTAATGCGAGCGAACAAATCAGTCAACAATGGCAAAGGATACTGATATTTGACTGTTATCTTATTCAAAAGACGGTAATCTATACAAGGCCTCAAGGAACCATCTTTTTTGGCCACGAAAAAAAAACCTGCTCCCAAAGGGGACGAAGATGGACGGATATGTCCCTTTTCCAAGGACTCCTTAACATAATCCCGCATAGCAGTATGCTCTGGCACTGACAGATTGAACAAACGTCCTTTAGGAAATTTACTGCCAGGAATCAAATCTATAGCACAATCGCAATCCCTGTGAGGAGGAAGCGAATTGAGCTTAGGCTCCTCAAAAACATCCCGATAATCAGACAAAAATACAGGAACCTCAGAAGGAGTAGATGAAGCGATAGAAATCGGAGGTGCATCATCATGAACCCCCTGACATCCCCAGCTTAACACAGACATCGTTTTCCAGTCCAAGACTGGGTTATGAGTTTGTAACCATGGCAGACCAAGCACTAAGACATCATGTAAATTATACAGTACCAGGAAGCGAATCACCTCCTGATGAACGGGAGTCATACGCATGGTCACTTGTGTCCAGTACTGAGGTTTGTTCATAGCCAAAGGTGTAGAGTCAATTCCTTTCAAAGGAATAGGGACTTCCAGAGGCTCCAGACTAAACCCACAGCGGTTGGCAAATGACCAATCCATAAGACTCAGGGCAGCGCCTGAATCCACATAGGCATCGACGGAAATGGCTGATAATGAACAAATCAGAGTCACAGACAGAATGAACTTAGACTGTAAAGTACTAATGGCAACAGACTTATCAACCTTTTTTGTGCGTTTAGAGCATGCTGATATAACATGAGCTGAATCACCACAATAAAAACACAACCCATTTTTCCGCCTATAGTTTTGCCGTTCACTTCTGGACTGAATTCTATCACATTGCATTGTCTTAGGTGCCTGTTCAGAAGACACCGCCAAATGGTGCACAGGTTTGCGCTCCCGTAAACGCCGATCAATCTGAATAGCCATAGTCATAGACTCATTCAGACCTGTAGGCGCAGGGAACCCCACCATAACATCTTTAATGGCCTCAGAAAGGCCATCTCTGAATCTTGCAGCCAGGGCGCACTCATTCCACTGAGTAAGCACCGACCATTTCCGAAATTTCTGACAATATATTTCTGCTTCATCTTGCCCCTGAGAGAGAGCCAATAAAGCTTTTTCAGCCTGAATCTCTAGGCTAGGTTCCTCATAGAGCAAACCCAATGCCAGAAAAAACGCATCCACATTGAGCAACGCAGGATCCCCTGGTGCCAATGCAAATGCCCAATTCTGAGGGTCACCCCGCAGGAAAGATATAACAATTTTGACTTGCTGAGCAGGGTCTCCAGAGGAGCGAGATTTCAAAGAAAGAAACAACTTGCAATTGTTCCTAAAATTCAGAAAACTAGATCTATCTCCAGAAAAAAACTCTGGGATAGGAATTCTAGGTTCAGACATAGGAGCATGTACAACAAAATCTTGTATATTTTGAACCTTAGCAGCAAGATTATTCAGGCTGGAAGCCAAACTCTGGACGTCCATGATAAACAGCTGAGGTCAGAGCCATTCAAGGATTAAGAGGAGGTAAGACGCAGCCAGGCTGCAATTAAGGCTACGAAGCAAACTCTGAGGGGAAAAAAAAAAAAAACTTCCTCAGACTACTTTTCCTCCTACTTCAGCCAATACGATTACCACTTTTTGGCCGGCTATACTGTCATGATCCCAATGGCAGGGGATCACAAAAGGACAAGCACAAAAAACAAAACAAGCTCTAGGGTGATGGAAACTGAGCTGACCGCGATCCTGAACCTAAACACACAACTAGCTGTAGCCGGGGAACGTGCCTACGATGATTCCTAGACGTCTCGCGCCAGCCGAAGGACTAACTTCCCCTATTAGAAGAAACACAGACCTCTCTTGCCTCCAGAGAAACACCCCACAGAAATAGCAGCCCCCCACATGTAATGACGGTGAAATGAGAGGAAAGCACATGCGTAGTTATGAAAACAGATTCAGCAAAAAGAGGCCCGCTAAAGCTAGATAGCAGAGGATACAAAAGTGAACTGCGCGGTCAGCGAAAAACCCTACAAAAAAACCATCCTGAAATTACTTGAACTCATGTGCCAACTCATGGAACATGAGGAGTAATATCAGCCCACTAGAGCAACCAGCAAAAAGGAATCACATATCTGCAAGCTGGACTAAGACAAAAATTAAGCAAAACGTGGAACAGGAAAATCAAAAACTTAGCTTGTCCTGAAGATTACAGAAGCGGGAAGCAGAGGTAACAAGACACACTGATTACATTGATAGCCGGCGAGGAAATGACAAGAAAGCCAGGTTAAATAGGAAACTCCCATATCCTGATAGAACAGGTGGACACCAGAGACCGCAGAAAACACAAGTCACCCAGTACCATCTGTAACCACCAGAGGGAGCCCAAAAACAGAATCCACAACATGTGACATCGTTGGTCGGAGCTAGAAGGCCAGAACTTTATTTCGTTGCTGGATCACCCGCAGACATCGCTGAATCAGCGTGTGTGACGCCGATTCAGCGATGTCTTCACGGGTAACCAGGGTAAACATCGGATTACTAAGCGCAGGGCCGCGCTTAGTAACCCGATATTTACCCTGGTTACCATTGTAAATGTAAAAAAAAAACCACTACATACTTACATTCCAGTGTCTGTCGCATCCCCCGGCGTCCGCTTCCCTGCACTCCTCCTGCATCCTGTGTCAGCGCCGGCCGGCCGTAAAGCAGAGCACAGCGGTGACGTCACCGCTCTGCTTTACGGCGGCGCTTACACAGTGCAGGGAAGCTGACGCCGGGGGACAGACACCTGAATGTAAGTATGTAGTGTTTGTTTTTTTTTACATTTACACTGGTAACCAGGGTAAACATCGGGTTACTAAGCGCGGCCCTGCGCTTACTAACCCGATGTTTACCCTGGTTACCCGGGGACTTCGGCATTGTTGGTCGCTGGAGAGCTGTCTGTGTGACAGCTCTCCAGCGACCACACAACGACGAAACAGCGACGCTGCAGCGATCGGCATCGTTGCCTATATCGCTGCAGCGTCGCTTAATGTGACGGTACCTTTAGGGACCTTTTTAAGCTCTTAGGAAGCCTTGGCAGGTGTTTTTTGTTAATTATTCTAATTTACTGAGATAATGACTTTTGGGTTTTCATTGGCTGTAAGGCATAATCATCAACATTAACAGAAATAAACAATTGACATAGATCACTCTGTTTGTAATGACTCTATATAATGAGTTACACTTTTTGTATTGAAGAACTGAAATAAATTAACTTTTTGATGATATTCTAATTTTACGAGAAGCACCTGTATATTGCTCATTCTTTCTTTCTTTCTTTTTCTTTCTTTCTTTCTTTCTTGCTTTTCATTCATTCTTTCTTTCTTTCTTTCTGTCTGTCTATATCACTCTTTCTTTATATTGCTTTCTTTCTTTTTCTTTCTTTTTATATTGCTCTTTCTTTCTGTCTATATTGCTTTCTTTCTTTCTTTTTCTTTCTTTTTATATTGCTCTTTCTTTCTGTCTATATCGCTTTTTCTTTCTTTCTTTCTTTCTTTCTCTTTCTTTCTTTCTGTCTATATTGCTCTTTCTATCTATATTGCTCTTTCTTTCTGTATTGCACTTTCTTTCTTTCTATCTATATTTCTTTCTTTCTTTATTGCTTTTCATTCTTTCTTTCTTTTTGTCTGTCTATATCACTCTTTCTATCTATTTTGCTCTTTCTTTCTATCTATATTGCTTTACATTCTTTCCTTCTTTCTTTCTATCTATATTGCGCTCTTTCTTTCTCTCTGTATTGCACTTTCTTTCCTTCTTTCTGTCTATGTTGCTCTTTCTTTCTATCTATATTGCTCTTTCTTTCTGTCTATATTGCTTTCTTTCTTTTTCTTTCTTTTTATATTGCTCTTTCTTTCTGTCTATATTGCTTTCTTTCTTTCTTTTTCTTTCTTTTTATATTGCTCTTTCTTTCTGTCTATATCGCTTTTTCTTTCTTTCTTTCTCTTTCTTTCTTTCTGTCTATATTGCTCTTTCTATCTATATTGCTCTTTCTTTCTGTATTGCACTTTCTTTCTTTCTATCTATATTTCTTTCTTTCCTTATTGCTTTTCATTCTTTCTTTCTTTCTTTCTTTCTTTCTGTCTGTCTATATCACTCTTTCTATCTATTTTGCTCTTTCTTTCTATCTATATTGCTTTACATTCTTTCCTTCTTTCTTTCTATCTATATTGCGCTCTTTCTTTCTCTCTGTATTGCACTTTCTTTCTTTCCTTCTTTCTGTCTATATTGCTCTTTCTTTCTATCTATATTGCTCTTTCTTTCTGTCTATATTGCTTTCTTTCTTTTTCTTTCTTTTTATATTGCTCTTTCTTTCTGTCTATATTGCTTTCTTTCTTTCTTTTTCTTTCTTTTTATATTGCTCTTTCTTTCTGTCTATATCGCTTTTTCTTTCTTTCTTTCTTTCTTTCTTTCTTTCTTTCTTTCTTTCTTTCCTTCTTTCTCTTTCTTTCTTTCTGTCTATATTGCTCTTTCTATCTATATTGCTCTTTCTTTCTGTATTGCACTTTCTTTCTATCTATATTGCTCTTTCTATCTATATAGCTCTTTCTTTGTCTATATTGCTCTTTCTTTGTCTGTATTGCTCTTTCTTTCTGTCTATATTGCTTTTTCTTTCTTTCTTTTTCTTTCTTTCTTTCTTTCTTTCTCTCCTTTTGTCTATATTGCTCTTTTTCTTTCTCTCTATATTGCTTTCTTTCTTTCTTTCTTTCCTTCTTCTGTCTATATTGCTCTTTCTTTCTATCTATATTGCTCTTTCTTTCTGTCTATATTGCACTTTCTTTCTTTCATTCCTTCTTTTGGTCTATATCGCTCTTTCTTTCTATCTATATTGATCTTTCTTTCTATATTGCTCTTTCTTTTTGTCTATATTGCTTTCTTTCTTTCTTTTTCTTTCTCTTTCTTTCTTTCTTTCCTTCTTTCTGTCTATATTGCTTTCTTTCTTTCTATCTATAATGCTCTTTCATTCTGTCTATATTGCTCTTTCTTTTTCTTACTTTCTTTTTCTTTCTTTCTCTTTCTTTCTTTCTTTCTTTCTTTCTTTCTTTCTGTCTATTTGCTCTCTTTCTTTCTATCTATATTGCTTTCTTTCTTTCTGTCTATATTGCTCTTTCATTCTTTCTTTCTTTCTGTCTGTATTGCTCTTTCTTTCTGTCTATATTGCTTTCTTTCATTCTTTTCTTTCTTTCTATATTGCTCTTTTTTCTGTCTATATTGCTCTTTTTTTCTATCTATATAGCTCTTTCTATCTATATTGCTCTTTGTCTATATTGCACTTTCTTTCTTTCTGTCTATATGGCTCTTTGTCTATATTGCACTTTCTTTCTTTCTAGCTATATTGCTCTTTCTTTCTTTCCTTTCTGTCTAATTTGCACTCTTTCTTTCTATCTATATTGCTCTTTCTATCTATATTGCTCTCTTTCTTTCCCTATTGCTCTTTCTTTCTATATTGCTCGCTCTTTCTTTCTTTCCTTCTTTCTTTCTATCTGTATTGCTCTTTCATTCTTTCTTTCTATCTATATTGATCTTTCTTTCTCTTTCTTTCTTTCTTTCTTTCTTTCCTTCTTTCTGTCTATATTGCTCTCTTTGTCTGTATTGCATTTTCATTCTTTTTCTTTATCTATATTGCTCTTTCTTTCTTTCTTTCTTTCTTTCCTTCTTTCTATCTATATTGCTCATTCTTTCTATCTATATTGCGCTTTCTTTCTTTCATTCCTTCTTTCGGTCTATATCGCTCTTTCTTTCTATCTATATTGATCTTTCTTTCTATATTGCTCTTTCTTTCTGTCTATATTGCTTTCTTTCTTTCTTTTTCTTTCTCTTTCTTTCTTTCCTTCTTTCTGTCTATATTGCTCTCTTTCTTTCTATCTATAATGCTCTTTCATTCTGTCTATATTGCTCTTTCTTTTTCTTACTTTGTTTCTTTTTCTTTCTTTCTTTCTCTTTCTTTCTTTCTTTCTCTTTCTTTCTTTCTTTCTTTCTTTCTGTCTATTTGCTCTCTTTCTTTCTATCTATATAGCTTTCTTTCTTTCTGTCTATATTGCTCTTTCATTCTTTCTTTCTTTCTGTCTGTATTGCTCTTTCTTTCTGTCTATATTGCTGTTTCTTTCTATATCGCTCTTTATTTCTTTCTGTCTATATTGCTTTCTTTCTTTCTTTTCTTTCTTTCTATATTGCTCTTTTTTCTGTCTATATTGCTCTTTTTTCTATCTATATAGCTCTTTCTATCTATATTGCTCTTTGTCTATATTGCACTTTCTTTCTTTCTGTCTATATTGCTCTTTGTCTATATTGCACTTTCTTTCTTTCTAGCTATATTGCTCTTTCTTTCTTTCCTTTCTTTCTGTCTAATTTGCACTCTTTCTTTCTATCTATATTGCTCTTTCTATCTATATTGCTCTCTTTCTTTCCCTATTGCTCTTTCTTTCTATATTGCTCGCTCTTTCTTTCTTTCCTTCTTTCTTTCTATCTGTATTGCTCTTTCATTCTTTCTTTCTATCTATATTGATCTTTCTTTCTCTTTCTTTCTTTCTTTCTCTTTCTTTCTTTCTTTCTTTCTTTCTTTCCTTCTTTCTGTCTATATTGCTCTCTTTGTCTGTATTGCTCTTTCATTCTTTTTCTTTATCTATATTGCTCTTTCTTTCTTTCTTTCTTTCCTTCTTTCTATCTATATTGCTCTTTCTTTCTATCTATATTGCGCTTTCTTTCTTTCTTCGTTTCTTCCTTCCTTCCTTTCTTTCTATATTACTCTTTCTTCCTTTCTTTCTATCTATATTGCTCTTTCTTTCTATCTATATTGCTCTTTCTTTCTATCTATACTGCTCTTTCTTTCTTTCTTTCTTTCGAGATTTCTCTTTCTATCTATATAGCTGTTTCTATTATCTATCTATCTATCTATCTATCTATCTATCTATCTATCTATCTATCTATCTATCTATCTATTTATCTGTCTATCTATCTGTCTGCCTGTTTGTCTTTCTTTCTTTCTATCAATCATGTGTCTTTTCTGTTTTCTTCTTTTATATGTTTATTCTGCCCAATATCTAGCCCGTTCCTATTGTCTGTGACAAATTGCATTTCATTTCTAAGCAGCACAGAACCCCCCATCACCACACAATGAAATGCATGAAGGCAAAAAAAGCACAAGAAGGTTATAAAAATTAAACTTGAATACAATCTGGCATGAAAGGCTATGGAAGAATAAAAACTAAAATAAAAACTACATAACTGAGAAGCTTTTTTTTTATGAGATTCAGATCTTATTAATCACTTGTAGCCGGCTCATAAGGGGGATTGTGAACTGTTTACATTGCTCAGGGCATTTGATTTCTGCAGGTTGTGTCTCATATGAAGCAGACCCAGACGATATTGCCATCTGATGCTCGCTATTAACCCCGTCATGTCTGCGAGATGATAACGATCAGAATATGGGGAAGGTAAGCTTTAATAAGAGAAATCCCTTTGAGAAACACGGAAATGCTAATTGCCGCGGGCAAATGTTTAATGTGCTTTGTGCTGTGTGCTTTTTACATACAGGACACCATAGTTATATATGTCACTTTTAATATTTGTCACTATGGTTGCTACTTTTTCAGTCCAAGGGTAATTTCACACAGGGCGTTTTTTCAGCGTTATTTTCTGCAGGAAAGAAACTGCAGAAAAAAGCATATTTTCTTTGCTTTTTCCTGTGTTTTTATGCGTTTTTTGTGTGTTTTTTGGCATGTCAGACTTGTCTCTTGTGCATGCTGATAAAGCTTAGTGTAGAAAAAAAAGTTCAATTCCAAAAAATGAGGTTTTGGTACAAAAAACGCAAAAAAATGATACCTGCGTTTTTGGTACTTTTTTTCAGTGTTTTTTCACCACCCATTCAAATCAATGGATTCAAAATGCTGAAAAAACCCTGAAAAAGTTGTTTCACACTTTTTTGTTAAGTATATAATTCCACACGTGTTAATTCTTAGTCTTGATGCCTTCAGTGTGAATGTATAATTTTCACAGTCATGAAAATACAGAAAAAAATTTAAATGAGAGGGTGTGTCCAAACTTTTGGTCTGCACTGTGTATATATATATATATATATATATATATATATATATATATATACACTGAACATAGATGACATAAATGTCCATATTTATTGAAATTTAATACATATTGTAGCCATAGTACGGATTCTAAAGTGTGACCATATTCCACCCATGGAAAACTCCCAGGAGCGTCAAATTTAAGTAGAACACTTTTTTTTTTTATGTTATAATTTGTAATTTAAAAAAAATATTAAATAAAAACAAATAAAAAAACAATAATTTATCTCAATTAAATTAGGGAGTTGTTAAAAGAAATCAAATATACTGTATAGTAAAAAAATAACCATTTTTTAATCATTTGTTCACCCACATGGATCATAAATACATTTATAATAAATATATTAAAAAATGTAATTCTGAGAGTTTATACTTTACGTCCTCTTTATGGTTAAACGGTTCCATCTTACAAGTAGTCGCCGCGCGTTAAGGCTCTTTCTGTAGATGTATTGTAACACTTTGCCTAAAGTCTGTTTTGGAAACTGAAGTCACAAAGCAAACAGAGGGTGTTAAGGCACTAAATTTTCAAGAGGAAATCCTATAGTGGAAACTTCACTTTTTTTGTTTTTTTTTTGTTTTCCCATCAAGTGTAACTTGTTAAAAGCACAGGTGAAGGGGGAAAGAAAGCAGATATTAAAGTGAGATATGAGGACTGTGAAATCTACCGGCCTTGAATAAACTGAAATAAATGGTTTAATATGAAAAAAACCTGTATATGTTATATAGGCACATGTGTCATGATGCTTTACATGGCTTTACAATATAGCATTGTTTTAATAAATGGAGGGAAACTTATCGTAACATTTCTGAATAGAAGGGCTTTTTTTTCAATTTTAAATTGATGACATCAGTCATGAGAAAGAAGATATATAGAATAGAAGAAAACAGTGCCCCTAGTGGGCAGGGTATTTGCTTTTGCAAAATGATAAATCCTAATGTATCAATCTGTCTACATCCAGGAGATATACTTATTTATGTATATATATAATCAACATCCATCTATTATCCATTTATCGATTATCTATTATCTATCTATCGTCTATTATCTATCTGTTATCTATCAATCTATCATCTATATATTATCTATATTATTTATCATCTATTATCTATCTGTTATCTATCTATTATCTATCTATTATCTATATTATCTATCATCTAATATCTATCTATTATCTATCTATCTATTATCTATCAATCTATTATCTATCAATCTATTATCTATCTATCGTCTATTATCTATCAATTATCTATTTATCTATCATTTATTTATCTATCTATTATCTATCTATATATTATCTATCAATCTATCATGGTGGAGGCCCACAAAGCAGGGGAAGTCTATAAGAAGATAGCAAAGTGTATGCAAGTTACCCTTTACTTAGTTTGAAATGCTATTAAGAAATGGCAGTTACCAGAAACAGGGGAGGTCAAGATAAGGTCTGGAAGACCAAGAAAATCTTCAGTGAGAGCTGCTCGTAGCATTGCTACAGAGACAAATCAGAACTGTTGCTTGACTGCAAAAGATCTTCAGAAAGATTTAGCAGATTCTGGAGTAGTGGTACATTGTTCTACTGTACAGAGACACCTGGACAAATATGGCCGTCATGGAAGAGTCATCATAAGAAAACCTCTCCTGTGCCCTCACCACAAAATGTTGGCATTTGGAAACGAGTCCTGTGGACAGATGAAGTTAAAATAGAACCCTTTGGCCGCAATGATCAAAGTTATGTGTGGAGAAAAAAGGGCACAGAATTTCAGGAAAAGAACATCTCCCCAACCATTAAGCATGGGGGAGAATCAATCATGCTTTGGGGTTGGGTAGTAGCCAATGGCACAGGGAACATTTCTCAGGTAGAGGGATGAATGGATTCAATGAAATTTAAACAAATTCTTGATCCAAGCATAACACCATCTGAAGGTGAAAAGAGGATGGCTTCTACAAACGGATAATGATCCTAACACATGTCAAAATCCACAATAGACTACCTCAAAAGGCGCAAGCTCAAGGGTTTTACAATGGCCCTCACAGTCCCCTGACCTGAACATCATTGACAATCTGTGGCTAGACCTCAAAAATAGCAGAGGAAGCAAGACAACCCAGGAATTTCACAGAACTGGAGGAATTTTCCAAGGAAGAATGGATGAAAATCTCTCAAACAAGAACTGAAATACTCTTGTCTGGCTACAAAAAAAGCATTTACAAGCCATGATACTTGTAAAAGGGAGTGCTACTCGGTACTAGCCATGCAGGGTATCCACATTTTTGCATCAGCCCATTTTCCTTTTTCTACTTTTTAAAATGTAAAAAATAGCAATTTATTTTTTGTCTAAAATACAAAGTGAATTGTGTCATCTGTTACTTTAGGCCTTTTAGAGATCATTTCATCTTCAACTTGCTTATTTGTTCAGAATCACAGGAATTTTGACCCACACCTCTAGATACAGTACATACATATACGCATACACACATCTACACACAGAATATACACCTGCACACATACACCCACATATATGTACACGTTTATTGATGTATACACATCACACACATCTACATACAGTATATACCCATACATATATTTTTCTCTTTCTATATATATATATATATATATATACTATATGTACACACAGTGTCAGACTGAAGAACATTGGGCCCACCAGAGGATTTGGTTCTGAGGGCCCACCTTTCTCCCCTACTCAACAGACCCATCGCAGCTGCAAGATTTGCACTATGAACTCTCCTGAAGAAGAAGCCAAGGCCCAACGGAGGATTCTCCAGTTCTCTGGTGGGCCAGTCCAACCCTGTATACACACACATAATAAATGGGAAATGTTTAAGAACATCCTAAATAGGCAGTGTAAGCGGTTTATACCTTGTGGGAATAAAAGGACTAGAAATAGGAAAAACCCAATGTGGCTAAACAAAGAAGTAAGACAGGCAATTAACAGTAAAAAGAAAGCATTTGCACTACTAAAGCAGGATGGCACCATTGAAGCTCTAAAAAACTATAGGGAGAAAAATACTTTATCTAAAAAACTAATTAAAGCTGCCAAAAAGGAAACAGAGAAGCACATTGCTAAGGAGAGTAAAACTAATCCCAAACTGTTCTTCAACTATATCAATAGTAAAAGAATAAAAACTGAAAATGTAGGCCCCTTAAAAAATAGTGAGGAAAGAATGGTTGTAGATGACGAGGAAAAAGCTAACATATTAAACACCTTCTTCTCCACGGTATTCACGGTGGAAAATGAAATGCTAGGTGAAATCCCAAGAAACAATGAAAACCCTATATTAAGGGTCACCAATCTAACCCAAGAAGAGGTGCGAAACCGGCTAAATAAGATTAAAATAGATAAATCTCCGGGTCCGGATGGCATACACCCACGAGTACTAAGAGAACTAAGTAATGTAATAGATAAACCATTATTTCTTATTTTTAGGGACTCTATAGCGACAGGGTCTGTTCCGCAGGATTGGCGCATAGCAAATGTGGTGCCAATATTCAAAAAGGGCTCTAAAAGTGAACCTGGAAATTATAGGCCAGTAAGTCTAACCTCTATTGTTGGTAAAATATTTGAAGGGTTTCTGAGGGATGTTATTCTGGATTATCTCAATGAGAATAACTGTTTAACTCCATATCAGCATGGGTTTATGAGAAATCGCTCCTGTCAAACCAATCTAATCAGTTTTTATGAAGAGGTAAGCTATAGGCTGGACCACGGTGAGTCATTGGACGTGGTATATCTCGATTTTTCCAAAGCGTTTGATACCGTGCCGCACAAGAGGTTGGTACACAAAATGAGAATGCTTGGTCTGGGGGAAATTGTGTGTAAATGGGTTAGTAACTGGCTTAGTGATAGAAAGCAGAGGGTGGTTATAAATGGTATAGTCTCTAACTGGGTCGCTGTGACCAGTGGGGTACCACAGGGGTCAGTATTGGGACCTGTTCTCTTCAACATATTCATTAATGATCTGGTAGAAGGTTTACACAGTAAAATATCGATATTTGCAGATGATATAAAACTATGTAAAGCAGTTAATACAAGAGAAGATAGTATTCTGCTACAGATGGATCTGGATAAGTTGGAAACTTGGGCTGAAAGGTGGCAGATGAGGTTTAACAATGATAAATGTAAGGTTATACACATGGGAAGAAGGAATCAATGTCACCATTACACACTGAATGGGAAACCACTGGGTAAATCTGACAGGGAGAAGGACTTGGGGATCCTAGTTAATGATAAACTTACCTGGAGCAGCCAGTGCCAGGCAGCAGCTGCCAAGGCAAACAGGATCATGGGGTGCATTACAAGAGGTCTGGATACACATGATGAGAGCATTATACTGCCTCTGTACAAATCCCTAGTTAGACCGCACATGGAGTACTGTGTCCAGTTTTGGGCACCGGTGCTCAGGAAGGATATAATGGAACTAGAGAGAGTACAAAGGAGGGCAACAAAATTAATAAAGGGGATGGGAGAACTACAATACCCAGATAGATTAGCGAAATTAGGATTATTTAGTCTAGAAAAAAGACGACTGAGGGGCGATCTAATAACCATGTATAAGTATATAAGGGGACAATACAAATATCTCGCTGAGGATCTGTTTATACCAAGGAAGGTGACGGGCACAAGGGGGCATTCTTTGCGTCTGGAGGAGAGAAGGTTTTTCCACCAACATAGAAGAGGATTCTTTACTGTTAGGGCAGTGAGAATCTGGAATTGCTTGCCTGAGGAGGTGGTGATGGCGAACTCAGTCGAGGGGTTCAAGAGAGGCCTGGATGTCTTCCTGGAGCAGAACAATATTGTATCATACAATTAGGTTCTGTAGAAGGACGTAGATCTGGGTATTTATTATGATGGAATATAGGCTGAACTGGATGGACAAATGTCTTTTTTCGGCCTTACTAACTATGTTACTATGTTACATGTGCATTATCACTTACAGATGCTCCGTAGACACTAACAGACATACACATAAGCTTTTGCTTTCATACATAGAACAGTCATGGTATTGTAATACACTATATACATATCTTATGTAACCCACCCTGCTGTGCCGTCTGAGGTCCCCACCTAATAACCCCAAGACCCCTGACATATCCTGAGGTTATAGTAACAGTGGTATCATGTAACTTCTCTGTCTCCGTGAGGTTCTGTATGTGCCTCTGCGCAGCCAATCAGCTGCCTTTAGAATGTAACTGTCACTTCCTGTGCAGAAAGCGGACAGCCCAGGGGGCGTGGCTTAAATGGTAGGCATTGTGCATCATGAATGCTGGGGATGTCAGAAGTTGGACCCTCAAAAATCTACTGGTTACCATGTGAACCAGGATAAATGAGAAGACCAGACCTGATTATACAATGCATGCTGGCCATCTTTGTTAAGAAGAGTACCCTCCTCAAAGACTCTTTTTAATCCAACTTTTTGGTGGTCATTTCCCAAGAGGTTTAACTATATATCAAAAAAGCCAGCATTGCCTAATGCGACCAATTGTAGCCAAGCTTTCATTTCCAAAGCTGCAATGAAGAAAACAAGCTGGAATCTGATTGTTTGGGAAAAAATGAAAGATGGAATCTGATTGGGTGTAAGAATGTAAGCTGTAATCTGATTAGTTGGGAAGTAATGTAAGGCGTAATCTTGTTGGTTGAAAAAATGTAACATGAGTCTAATTGGATTAAAGAATTTCAGATAAAATATGATTGCTCGAATGAATGAAAGCTAGAATCTGATTGGTTGGGAAGAAATGTAAGATGGAATCTGACTGGTTGAAGGAATGTAAGGTGTGATATTACTAGTTAGGAAATAATGTAGGCTGGAATCCAATTGGATGAAAGAATGAAAGATAGAATCTGGTTGGGAACCAATGAAAACTGGAATCTGGCTATGTAAGCTGAAATCTGATTGGGAAAAATGTAATTGGAATCTGATTGGGTGAAAGAATGTAAACCGTTATCTGATTACTTGGGGAAATTATGTAAACTGAAATCTGATTGAAAAAAATGAAAGCTGCAGTCTAATTAGTTGGGAAATAATATAAGTTGTAATGTAATTGGTTGAAAGAATGTAAACTAGACTCTAATTGGATGAAAGAATTTCAAATAAAATCTGATTGGTTTAAATAATGAAAGATGGAATCTGATTGGTTGGGAAAGAATGTAAACTGGAATCTGACTGGTTGTAAGGTGTAATTTGATTTGTTGGGAAATAATGTAAGATAGAATCTGAGTGGTTGAAAGAATGAAGGAGAATTCGATTGGCTGGGAACGAATGTAAGCTAGAATCTGATTGACTGAACACACTGAGGACATTTTTTACGTTTTTTTTACCTTTTTTTTATTCTAAATGCGTTCTTTGGCCTCTAAGCAGCTACAAAAATCTGACAATTCTCAGTCCAGCAGCTAAAGCAGTGACGTGAGCGGCTGATGGGCTACATTTACATTACAGTGGCCACGATGCAGCTGCCACTGGCCATAACCGTGAAAACAAGGGGTGAGAGAAGCTAAATTGGCTTTATAGAAGGGGTTTCCCTCGTGGGACCACCTCTAATAATGTAATAAACCTTCTCATGGGTTTGTGCGGTGGGGTATAAAGCAAGGCCGAATTCACACAGCCGATATTAGCGGTCCTAGTGTGGACAAAGCCGTGATATCCTGAGCCAAGCGCACCACCCTCCTATATACCTATGAACCTGTTGATTTCTGGTCAGGAGATTCGCGGCCGGTCTGGATGTCGCCGTCTGAACCAGGACAGTAAATATCGGATATGTGAAATCAACCTTAAAGGGGCCACTCGTATTTTTATATATGGCTATTGTCGGATAGATCTTATAAATACAAGAAATTTTGCAATTTACTGCTTATTAAAATTTCTAGTTGTCCTTAAGATAGTGAAACATTTATTTATTTATTTATTTTTACAACTCATTGCCATGGAGACCGACCACCAGTGCTAGACAGCAGAACCAAGCGCAGTGCTTACATGCTCTTGTCTATTGAGCTTGTACGCGCTCATTTGAAGCTAAGATCCCTGGATCTCGCTGTTACCTCCTAATCTCAGCCATCTTCAGTGCGATGCTGACGAGCTGCACAGCAGCGGCGGTCGGTCTCCAAGGCGACGAGCTGTAAAGAAAAGACAAATGTTAATATCTCAAGAACGACTAATCATTTTAATCAGCAGTAAATTGCAAAAGTGCTTATACTTACAAGCCCTACCCAACCATATCCATCTATGAAGATGGGAATTACCCCTTTAATTAAATAATTACTAAAATTAGCCATTAATACAATGATTTCTACTGCTACAACATCCAGAACGAGGATTATTTAAAAGGTTTCCAAAATTAGATGAACATGGCTGCCTAAAACAGCGCCTCTCCTGTATACAGGTTGACCGCGGTATTGCAGATCATCCCTGTTTACTTGGCTGCAATACCTGACAACCCCTGAGGATACGTATGGCGCTGTTTCCGGAAGAGAATATGTTTTCCTAACCCTGAACAACCCTTTTTAATTCTCCATATATTGTTTCATTTCATGAAGTTTTTAGCTATGTAACAGAGAGGTCTTTGCATCCCCCCGACGCCCCGGGTACAAATGTTACCTCTCATACCCCGATTGTGCCTTGATCAAGTTTTAGATGATATTTTTTGTTTTTTGCAATGTCTACAACCAACTACATGATATAAATGATTGACACACTTACAAAGGAGCGCGGTCCAGCATTTTCGGGGTTAAACATAAGTATCTCCGTTTTCATTCACCCTTTAGATATGTAGATGGAAATGCCAAAGTAATATCGCGGCAGGTTGTACATGGCGGAAAGCTCCCATCGCATTCACAGGGTGAATCGGCTTATTGACAGCCAGTCCTTCATTATTAAGACAAAATCCCTCATCCTGAAGATAATCAATCCTCAATACCCTTTTCTTCTCAGCCGGGGATCAAGTCCTACCACCCTCCTGGGACAGCATCAAATCTTAATATTGTCCTGCCCTTTACATGTGTAATTAGGGACAGCAGAGGGGGGATCATGCTGGCGCTCAGCCCGACAACCATTTATACACCCACAAATCCCATTGTCTCCATAAAAAAACAATAAAGAGCCAACTGCGCCCATGTTACCAAATAATGGGGAAAGCCTGGGCACTAGGATTGGCATTATAGAAGGCGTCATATAGATGTTACCACTCTGAAAATACAGCCATCTGATAGAGCAAACTATGGTGGGCCGACCTCCAGAGGGACAATTACCAGCGCTACATTAAGTGATTTTCTATGTAAATGTAATACGGAAAAATCAAAAGAGCAGACGAGACTGCAGTCCAGAGAAAGGAATGCTACCTTCTGTCACCAGCAGAGGGCAGGGTGTTAACATGTTAGGAAGATCTTCTCAAGGAATCCACTGGTACCCTGCGGAAAAACGGGCAGAAAAGAATGAGATGGAAATATGGGATAGATAGATGATAGATAGATAATACAGTGCCTTGCGAAACTGGAACTTTTCAACCTTTTCCCACATATCATGCTTCAAACATAAAGATACCAAATGTAAATTTTTGGTGAAGAATCAACAACAAGTGGAACACAATTGTGAAGTTGAACGAAATTTTATTTGGTTATTTTAAATTTTTGTGGAAATTCAAAAGCTGAAAAGTGGGGCGTACAATATTATTCGTCCCCTTTAACTTAATACTTTGTTGCGCCACCTTTTGCTGCGATTAAAGCTGCAAGTCGCTTGGGGTATGTCTCTATCAGTTTTGTACATCGAGAGACTGAAATTCTTGCCCATTCTTCCTTGGCAAACAGCTCGAGCTCCGTGAGGTTTGATGGAGATCGTTTGTGAACAGCAGTTTTCAGCTCTTTCCACTGATTCTTGATTGGATTGAGGTCTGGACTCTGACTTGGCCATTCTCACACCTGGATACGTTTATTTGTGAACCATTCCATTGTAGATTTTGCTCTATGTTTGGGATCATTGTCTTGTTGGAAGACAAATCTCCGTCCCAGTCTCAGGTCTTTTGCAGACTCCAACAGGTTTTCTTCAAGAATGGTCCTGCATTTGGCTCCATCCATCTTCCCATCAATTTTAACCATCTTCCCTGTCCCTGCAGTAGAAAAGCAGGCCCAAACCATGATGCTGCCACCACGTTTGACTGTGGGGATGGTGTGTTCTGGGTGATGAACTGTGTTGCCTTTACACCAAACATATCGTTTGGCATTGTTGCCAAAAAGTTCGATTTTGGTTTCATCTGACCAGAGCACCTTCTTCCACATTTTTGTTGTGTCTCCCAGGAGGCTTGTAGCAAACATTTCAATTACACTTTTTATGGATATCTTTGAGAAATGGCTTTCTTCTTGCCACTCTTCCATAAAGGCCAAATTTGTGCAGTGTACGACTGATTGTTGTCCTATGGGCAGACTGTCCCACCTCAGCTGTAGATCTCTGCAGTTCATCCAGAGTGATCATGGGCCTCTTGGCTGCATCTCTGATCAGTCTTCTCCTTGTTTGAGATGAAAGTTTAGAGGGACGGCCGGGTCTTGGTAGATTTGCAGTGGTATGATACTCCTTCCATTTCAATATGATCGCTTGCACAGTGCTCCTTGGGATGTTTAAAGTTTTGGAAATAATTTTGTATCCAAATCCAGCTTTAAACTTCTCCACAACAGTATCACGGACCTGCCTGTTGTGTTCCTTGGTCTTCATGATGCTCTCTGTGCTTCAAACAGAACCCTGAGACTATCACAGAGCAGGTGCATTTATACGGAGACTTGATTACACACAGGTGGATTATTTTTATGATCATTAGGCATTTAGAACAACATTGGATCATTCAGAGATCCACAATGAACTTCTGGAGTGAGTTTGCTGCACTGAAAATAAAGGGGTCGAATAATATTGCACGCCCCACTTTTCAGTTTTTGAATTTCCACAAAAATTTAAAAGAACCAATAAATTTAGTTCAACTTCACAATTGTGTTCCACCTAAAATTTATATTTGGTATCTTTATGTTTGAAGCATGATATGAGGAAAAGGTTGGAAAGTTCCAGGGAGCCGAATACTTTCGCAAGGTGCTGTATATGATAGATAGATAATTAGATAGATAGATAGATAGGTAGATAGATAGATAGATAGATAGATAGATAGATAGATAGATAGATAGATAGATAGATAGATAGATAGATAGATAGATAGAAGGATAGATAGATAATACATGATAGGTAGAAGATGATAATAATAATAATGATAATAATAGATAATAGATAGGTAGGCATAACTGACCTGTATTATATAGCCATTTCTTTACTTGTCTGGTAATGTAGGAATGAATACAGACAGAAGAGACCCCTGCGCAAGAACAGTATATGAGTCTTTTGCAGTCTAATCGCAGATCATAATGCATTCCTTTATGTGTCTGTGACAGGAGTTACGTGCCCTTAGACCTTTAAGAGATAAGGTCAGCAGCCATGCTCTTTCTCCAGATAAAGGGTCCTGAAGTGCTATCTATCTATCCATCTGTTTATCTATCTATCTACAGTTGTGCTCAAAAGTTTACATACCCCAGCACAATTTTTGCTTTCTTGGCCTTTTTTCAGAGAATATACTGTGTTTTCTCTATTTAAATCATAATGACAACCCAAAACATCCAAATGACCCTGATCATAAGTTCACATACCCCCTTTTCTTAGTACCGTGTATTGCCCACTTCTAACATCAATGACAGCTTGAAATCTTTTGTGGTAGTTGTGGATGAGGTTCTCTATTTTCTCAGATGGTAAAGCTTCCCATTCTTCTTGGCCAAAAGCCTCCAGTTCCTGTAAATTCCCGGGCTGTTTAGCATGAACTGCGCGCTTGAGATCTCCCCAGAGTGGCTCAATGATATTGAGGTCAGGAGACTGAGATGGCCACTCCAGAAACTTCACTTTGTTCTGCTGTAGCCAATGACAGGTCGACTTGGCCTTGTGTTTTGGATCGTTGTCATTTTGGAACGTATGGACATACGTCGAGTCCGTCGTGCACTGGATCCGCCATGTTTTGGCGGACCGTCGGCACGAAAAAACGTTCAAGTGACAATTTCACAACGTGCGTCGTACGTCGGCCCGATGCATAGCGATGGACCCGTACTGATGCAAGTGTGAAAGAGGCCTTAGTGGCATTTGTGTAGTAATGGCTTTCTTCTGGCGACTCTACCATGCAGCCTATTTTTCTTCAAGTGCCTCCTTATTGTGCATCTTGAAACAGCCACACCGCTAGTTTTCAGAGAGACCTGTATTTCAGTTGATGTTATTTGTGGATTTTCTTTGCATCCTGAACAATTTTTCTGGCAGTTGTGGATGACATTTTTGTTCGTCTACCTGACCGTGGTTTTGTTTTTACAGAGCCCCGATTTTCCATTTGTTAATCACAGTTTGAACGCTGCTCACTGGCATTATCAATTCCTTGAATATTTTTTTGTATTCCTTTCCTGTTTTAGACAGTTGAACTACCTTTTCCCGTAGATCTGTTGACAATTCTTTTGCTTTCCCCATGACTTACAATCCAGAAATGTCAGTGGCTGGATGAAAGAAGCAAGAGTCTGTCTGGATCCCAGAAACTCACTCAGCTTTTATGCACACACACACTGATTACAAGCAAACAGGTCACAGGTGAGGATGTTACCTCTAGTACCATTCACACCCATTTGTGTCAACCTCTGTGCATGTTATCAGGCCAAAATCACCAGGGTATGTGAACTTTTGATCAGGGTCATTTGGATGTTTTGGGTTGTCATTATGACTTAAAGAGAAAACACAGTAGTCTGCAAATAAATGGCTTCACCCAACCACTAACCATGAGTGGAGGAAAAGTTTTGGTGTTATCATTCATATTCTCTGAAAAATGGCCCAGAAAGCAAACATTCTGCCGGGGTATGTAAACTTTTGAGAACAATTGTATCTATCTATTATTTATTATCTATCTATTATTAATTATCTATTTATCTATCTATTTATTTATCTATCTATTATCTATATATCTATCTATCTATCTATCCATCTATTATCTATCTATCTATCCACATCTTGGACCAAAACGTTGCACATGGGCCAATAAATCACATTTATTTTTTCTATTGGAGTGCTGCCTTCACTTTTTTGGACTATAACATGAGGTTTGGTACATACCTGTAAGGATTTTTTGCACCCTCTCTTTTCTTTTTCTACCTATTATCTGTCTACTATCTATTATCTATCTATCTATTATCTATCATCTATCTATCTTATCTATCTATTATCTATATATTATCTATCTATATATTATCTTTCTATTATCTATTATCTATGTATTATCTATTTATTATCTATATATCTATATCTATCTATTATCTATCATCTATGACCCTGTGCTGCGGCCATGGCAGATCATACAAAGTCATCATATTTCCTTTACGGGACCTGTAAAATGATCAGGTGAATTTAGTAAATTTTGGGGATATCTGGTTTCTCGCTGAGGCCCGGTTAATCATAGAGGTGATTGGATTCTGGGCTACGCTGCCGGTTCTGGGCGTTCTCCTCGGAGATCCATTGTGGGTGTTAATCATTAATGTGTCTGGGCACAGAACCGCACGGTGTGGAGTGCGGCTACCTGCACAGTCAGTCGCTCCATTGTCCGCACGTGGACGGCTCGGGATAATGAGCTTGTAGCTCTGTAGTTAGGTAGAAGCAATTTAAAGCAGTTTTAAATGAGAACCAGATTGTTGGGGCCTGCACAATAAGAAGCATGAAATGTGGACAGAATTGAGAATAAAAGTGGATTATTACCACCCTGATACAGGCAGAGTTATTTTAATTTGTACAGTGATTTAACCAGATATTGTGCGCTGTAAGATATTTTAGTTCTGATTTAAAACTTCATGTTATTTAATGCCATAACAAATCCATTCATAGAAAAGCTGCAGAATCGCTTGCATGTGCCTAGACCCGGAGAATCATCAGCGTATTCAATGGAGTACGGGCATTTAATGTATAGAAAGACAGAAATGTAGAAGAAGAAAAAGAAACAGGGAAGGAAAGAATGATGGATATACAGCTGCTTCTCACTAAATTTGAATATCAGCAAAAACTGCATTTATTTCAGTTCTTCAACACAAAAAAGTGAAACTCATATATTAGATAGAGTCATTACACACAGAGTGATCTATTTCAAGTGTTTATTTCTGTTAATGTTGATGATTATGGCTTACAGCCAATGAAAACCGAAAAGTCATTATCTCAGTAAATTAGAATACTTTATAACACCAGCTTGAAAAATGATTTTAAAATCCGAAATGTTGGCCTGCTGAAATGTAAGTTCAGTAAATGCACTCAATACTTAGGGCTAATTGTGCATCAATTACTGCATCAATGCAGCGTGGCATGGAGGCGATCAGCCTGTGATGCTGCTGAGGGGTTATAGAAGCCCAGGTTGCTTTGATAGCAGCCTTCAGCTCGTCTGCATTGTTGGGTCTGGTGTCTCATCTTCCTCTTGACAATACTCCATAGATTCTCTACGGGGTTAAGGTCAGGCGAGTTTGCTGGCCAATCAAGCACAGTGATACTGTTGTTTGTAAACCAGGTATTGGTACTTTTGGCAGTGTGGACAGGAGCCAAGTCCTGCTGGAGAATTACATTTCCATCTCCAAAAAGCTTGTTGGCAGAGGGAAGTATGAAGTGCTCTGAGATTTCCTGGTAGACGGCTGCGCTGACTTTGGTCTTGATAAAACACAGTGGACCTACACCAGCCATGACATGGCTCCCCAAACCATCACTGATTGTGGAAACTTCACACTAGACCTCAAGCAGATTGGATTGTGTGAACCGAAATAAATTAACTTTTTGATGATATTCTAATTTAGTGATAAGCAGCACCTACATGTAAATATATTGTAGCTATGCAAATATAGCAATGATAGATAATACATTGATTTCTATTATTATGCAGAGAGTGTATATGAAGAATGAAACAAAGAAAGTAGATAATGTAATGTAGCCAAATATGCAGAGATTTAAACAGATAAATAATAAGGAAACTAAAGTTGTGCATAGATATATGGACAGACAGATACAGATAGGTGGGAAGAAAGAAAAACAAAGGAGGAAAGAAAGACAGAAAAAAGGAGACAAAGGCATATATTAATACATAGAGAGATATACTGGTGCAGCAGCCGATCATTTTATAAGAATTATTACTGGATGCTTGTAGAACAATGCTGCTTTGTACTTTTATTATATCTGTAACTTCAAACGGGACCATCTTTGTTCTCTCCCCAGTGATGATATTCAGGCTCATCTTTTAGTGAGTGTTACATGCAGCCACAATGGTCCGCACCGCTGCCACCTCCAGGGAGAGGGGAGGCCGAGGGAATGGGGGGCAATGAGGAGAAAAATGTCTCACCGAAGAAGAAGAAGAAAGCCAATCACAGAGCAGCCGCATCATCTGTAATCTGGAGGATGAAACACACAATATGTTTTCTATCATTGCCTGGAAGGAATCTCACAATAGGTAGAACTCAAGGGAGGGGGGGTCTTTTGCTTTTATTTTTTTGTTGCTTCATATAGTAAAAATTGGAGAACTAGATAGAGAGAGAGAGATAGATGATAGATAATAGATAGATGATAGGTAGATAGATGATAGATATCTTTTTGCAGCCCCTCAAGCAATGCCCCTGTATGCCTTCCCCCCTGCAATGCCCCTGTGCATGGCCCCTCCAGTATTGCCCCTGTGCGCCGCCCCTCCAGCATTGCCCCTATGCGCCGCCCCTCAGCGTGGTCCCTCCAGTATTGCCCCTGTGTGCCATCCCCCCTGCAATGCCCCTGTGCGTGGCCCCTCCAGTATTGCACTTGTGTGCAGCCCCTCCAGCAATGCCCCTATGCGCCGTCCCTCCAGCATTGCCCCTCTGCGCAGCCCCTCCAGCATTGCCCCTCTGCGTAGCCCCTCCAGCATTGCCCCTCTGCGCAGCCCCTCCAGCAATGCCCCTGTGCAGGGCCCCTCCAGCAATGCCCCTGTGCAGGGCCCCTCCAGTATTGCCCCTGTGGGCCTGCACGGCCCCACCAACAATGCCCCTGTGCGCGGCCCCTCCAGCATTTCCCCTGTGCGTGGCCCCTCCAGCATTGCCCCTGTGAGCGGCCCCTCCAGCATTGCCCCTGTGAGCGGCCCCTCCAGCATTGCCCCTGTGAGCGGCCCCTCCAGCATTGCCCCTGTGAGCGGCCCCTCCAGCAATGCTCCTGTGCATGGGCCCTCCAGCATTGCCCCTGTGAGCGGCCCCTCCAGCATTGCCCCTGTGAGCGGCCCCTCCAGCATTGCCCCTGTGAGCGGCCCCTCCAGCATTGCCCCTGTGCAGGGCCCCTCCAGTATTGCCCCTGTGGGCTTGCACGGCCCCTCCAGCAATGCCCCTGTGCGCGGCCCCTCCAGCATTGCCCCTGTGCTTGGCCCCTCCAGTAATGCCCCTGTGCGCGGCCCCTCCAGCATTGCCCCTGTGTGCGGCCCCTCCAGCATTGCCCCCATGATTAGCCCCTCCAACATTGTCCCCGTGCACAGCCCCTCAGCCTGGCGCAGTGTGAGGGTCCCAGCCTAATCACCACATTTGAAGAATTCCTACTCAAACAGAATCTCCCCCTCCAAGACCAAAAACCCTATGGCAAAAATTCCTCCAGCTAACCTGCTAAGAAGGTCCCGGGAGAAGCCACTTATAGGATGACTTACATGGGACTGATCCTTTCACATAAGACAATGGACAAACACCGAAACTAGAACCTGTAATTAGTCCAGAGGAGCAAATACAAACAGATCAGCTGCTGTTATTACAGCCTGGGATCTCATGAAATAGATCAATGACACACAAAAACAATGATGATAATAATAATAATAATACTAATAATTTTAAATGTATCTGCACATGTTCTGCCAGCTCCCTCTGCCACATTATCAGGGTTCTCTGGGGTTGTTCTGCATTTTCCTACTCATGATCCTTATTCTTAGGTTGGAAGCTTTAGATTTCAGAGATCCTTTAAAATAAATCTGTAACACCTTAAAGTGGTTAGACCCCAGCTGGGGAGGATGTCTGATCAATAGCTGATGATGAAGAGGGATTTTCTGTGGAGGCTTCTAACTCTGTCTGCTGAAAATCTCCTGTTGTGGGATGAGACGTCTGTGTGAGCCCAAGATGTCTGCAGGAGGGAGAAGACATGTCATGGACTCATGGTCCCAAATCTAACAGGACCCCCAGCCCCTAACCCCGCTAGATACAATGTCCCCACCCTGCTGTCATCAGATCAGACAAGGAGAGAATCACAGTATAGGACACAATTGTCCTGTGTATGCATTGCTTATATTTTGCTTATATATATATAGTTAACTATTTTTTACATAGTATATTGTTAGAAATATAGTAAAAAAAATATAGAACTATATATAGTAAAACATTAGATATGTACATATTCACACTATATATATTCATGCATATATTTATACATATACACACATTTACACACACATTTATATATATATACACACATTACACACATATATACATACACACAGACACTATAAATATACACATACACACATATTTACACACACTTATACATACACATATACACTCATATAAACACACACATATAAGTATGCACAAATATACACACAAACATATATATGTATATATACACACATATATACACATACACACATATATACATAAACACACATTTACGCAGACATTTATATATAAACACATTACACATGTAAGTACATACACACAGACACTATATATATATAAATACATACACATATACATACACACACACATAAATATGCACAAATATACACACAAACATATATATGTATATATATATACATACACAGACACACATACATACACACACACACATATATATACATACAATTATTTACACTCACATATATATACAATTATTTACACTCACATATATACACACACATATATATACATATATATACATACAATTATTTACACACACACACATATACATATATATACATACAATTATTTACACTCACATATACACAAACACACATACAAATACACATTTTATTCACTCTTAAAATCCAAAGAACCTAATGAAGATAATTTTAGTAAACTTTTTTGTATTTTTTTTTTAAAGATTAGTTAGGTTCTACAATATATTTACTCATTTTTGGATTAGAAAATTCCTCTTTTAGTAAATCTTTGTTTTGCTCAGAAACACAGAACCGTTCCCACTGTTATCTCCTGCCTGTATTCCTTCTCTCTGCTGTTAGATGGTGTCCAGGCGCAGAGTCTCCGGATATTAGCGCAGGATCATTGCGGAGGGCGATCTGGCTGTCCGTCCTTCTCCTCCGCACTATCAGCTCTGATCACCAGGTGCACATGGGGAGGTCACAGCATTTTGCAGCTTTTGTGCGCCACACAATGAGGACACACTTCTCCTATAATGGCAGCAGTGTCTCCACCGGCTCCAAATACAGACAGCCTCATCATTTAACGCTCCTATTGTTATTCGTTAAGAAAATATATCACACACTCCAATCTCCTTCACCCGAAAATAAAAAACAACTAAGTAATGAAAATGTGAACAAAAATATCCTGAGTTTTATATATCATCAATGTTTTATAGAGAAAGAAAGAGAGAGAAAGAGAGAGAAAGAAAGAAAGAAAGAAAGAAAGAAAGAAAGAAAGAAAGAAAGAAAGAAAGAAAGAAAGAAAGAAAGAAAGAAAGAAGAAAAAATATACACGAAAAATAGATAAAACCATTGGAAAAAATACACAATTCTCCAGGAGCTGAAGGCGGATTTGGATTTATGGTTTTGTTGAGAAAAATATAATAATGTAGGAAATGCACAAAGTCTATATATCCTGTATACGGATTCATTGTATGGACATACGTAGATAAAATAGACAGATAGATAGATATTAGAGAGATAGATAATAGAGAGGTGTTTACATTCTTGCAGTCAGAGATTCTATAATTCTTCCCTTTTGTTTCTTAAATTCTAACTAAATATTTTTCCAGATACCCATTAATTTAAGACTCAAGATATATACACACAGAGGGATAGATACAAACTGACAGATAAGTGAATAGATAGATAAAAGATATAAGTAATATAGATAGATGGATAATAGATAATTGATAGATAATAGATATAATATAGCTAGATGGATGATAGATATAGATAAAAAATAGATGATAGATCATAGATAGATAGATAGATAGATAGATAGATAGATAGATAGATAGATAGATAGATAGATGATAGATATAAGATAGATAATAGATAGATATAGATTGATAGATAGATAGATAGATAATAGATAGATAGATAGATAGAAAGATAGATAGATAGATAGATAGATAGATAGATAATAGATAGATGATAGATATTAGATAGATAATAGATAGATAGATAATAGATGATAGATAGATAGATGATAGATAATAGATAGATGATAGATCATAGATTAATAGATAGATATTAGATAGATAGATGATAGATAGATAGATGATAGATAGATAATAGATGATAGATAATAGATAGATAGATAGATAGATAGATAATAGATAGATAGATAGATGATAGATAGATAGATAGATAGATATTAGATAGATAGATAGATAGATAGATGATAGATAGATAATAGATAGATGATAGATAGATAGATAATAGATAGATGAATAGATAGATAGATAGATAATAGATAGATGATAGATAGATAGATAGATGATAGATGATAGATAGATGAATAGATAGATAGATAGATAGATAGATAGATAGATAGATAGATAGATAGATAATAGATAGATGATAGATAGATAATAGATGATAGATAATAGATAGATAGATAGATAATAGATAGATAGATAGATAGATAGATATTAGATAGATAGATAGATAGATAGATAATAGATAGATGATAGATAGATAGATAGATAGATAGATAGATAGATAGATAGATAGATAGATAGATAGATAGATAATAGATAGATGATAGATAGATAGATGATAGATGATAGATAGATGAATAGATAGATAGATAGATAATAGATAGATAATAGATAGATAATAGATAGATGATAGATGATAGATAGATAGATGATAGATAATAGATGATAGATACTAGAGAGATGCAGAATAATGGCGGCACATACATAGAGCACATAGCACATAATGGAGCAGTCATGGTTACATACCCGAAATTCGCAGGTGTCCATAGGAACGTTTATCAGCCACATAAACTCCCTCCCTCCAGCCATAAAGGCGCAGGCTGGGCACCTCTTCTATATTGACTCAGGTGTCAGGACTCTTTATTTTTAATTATAACCTGCCCTTTTTTTAATTCCTGTGCAGAAAAAAAAAAGTAAAGGGGGGCATAAGAGTCCAGGAATCAGGGATTGTGCCCCTTCCCCCTCCACACTCTCCCCCTCCCCCCCTTATGAAGTTATTAGAGAGGGACAGGACTGGGGAAGTCTGGTACTACTTCATGTGCAGAAGAAGCCGCATCACCAGCGCGGAGGGATACACTATAGAGTTCAAATGTCAGCAAGTTTGCAGCAGGAGAGGAGGTGAGTGGGTGGAGTGTCCCTCCGCCGGCAGTCCCCGCTGTATGCTGCTCTGCAGGAGCGTGCATGGCACACAGGCTCGGGCTGCCGCTCCCTGGACATCCTGCTCGGGCTCTTCCTCGGGATCTGTCGCCCCCTCCCCTTCTCACCCCGCAGCCTGTGCCCCCTGCACCCCTCCCTCAGTGCACAGGCAGGTGGTCCCGTCTGCCCCTCTGGGTGCTGCTCCTGTGGATCCTCTGCAGCCATGATCATCTGATCACCATCCATCCATGCAGGATTTGGGATAAGGAAGCTTCTCCTCCAGGCTGCCTGAACTTACTGAGAACTTGTCTCTCCTGCTAGTATTATTCTTATTGTGCTGCTTAAAGTGTCCTCCTCATCATCATCATCCTCATCATCCTCATGGATATTGCAACAGGTCCGGAGTCCTTGGAGAGGTGCTTCAACAGGGGGCAGAGTGACTGTGCCAAGATGCTGGACAATATTAAAATGGAAGATCACCCACTCAGGACTGGTACTGCCACCCTAGGAGTGCTGCTGGGTAAGTGTGTCTGTGAAGTGTGGGCTCCAGGACTTACACTGGGTTATTATGGCCACTGTGCCCACCCTACATAACAATGGGCTGCCAACCCCTAATGTAAAGACCAGGGAGCCACACTGTGCATGTGAGAGCCTGGGGCCCCTGTGTGCCGGTATATAGTATGTCTGCTGCTGTGTACACACTGTGCATGTCAGAGCCTGGGGCCCCTGTGTGCCGGTATATAGTATGTCTGCTGCGGTGTACACACTGTGCATGTGAGAGCCTGGGGCCCCTGTGTGCCGGTATATAGTATGTCTGCTGCTGTGTACACACTGTGCATGTCAGAGCCTGGGGCCCCTGTGTGCCGGTATATAGTATGTCTGCTGCGGTGTACACACTGTGCATGTGAGAGCCTGGGGCCCCTGTGTGCCGGTATATAGTATGTCTGCTGCTGTGTACACACTGTGCATGTCAGAGCCTGGGGCCCCTGTGTGCCGGTATATAGTACGTCTGTTGCTGTGTACACACTGTGCATGTCAGAGCCTGGGGCCCCTGTGTGCCGGTATATAGTGTGTCTGCTGCTGTGTACACACTGTGCATGTCAGAGCCTGGGGCCCCTGTGTGCCGGTATATAGTATGTCTGCTGCTGTGTACACACTGTGCACGTCA